>NW_010262424.1:0-2756 GCF_000690775.1 Eurypyga helias
ACCCAAATAAGTCTGTGATTCTATGTTAAGTTTTTTTTTTCCTATTCAGGTCTGTAAGTGATCTAAAGTGTGTTGGTTCACATGATCCAACCTTTGAAGTGGTTTAATCTGGAATCTCTTCTCTCCTTAGAACTACCTTTTCCAGCTGCTGCAGGGCGTGAGCTTCTGCCACTCGCACAGAGTCATCCACAGGGACTTGAAGCCACAGAACTTGCTCATTAACGAAGCCGGAGCAATCAAGCTGGCCGACTTTGGACTGGCAAGAGCTTTTGGAGTCCCCCTGCGTACATACACTCATGAGGTATTGCTGAGACTCCCTGCCACCTGTACGTGGGGTACACATCCATAGCGGGTGAGCAACAGCAGCATCACAAGTTACTCATCCATAGCTGAGGCACAGCTCTGCCCCGGCGCAGGCTCTTAACCCAACCCAGCTCTAAGGGCTGGATGAAGAGCAAGTCCCCACAAAGTGTCCCCACTGCTTCTTCCCTAGCCTGCCTGCAAGCAGGGTTCCCACCTTCTCTGCATGGGGCATATTTATTTATTCCAGTGTCCTATTGCAGAATGATCTGCTAATCCTGATCTCACTGTCACTAAGGGTTCTGTTAATTCAGCACGGCCTTGGCACACCGACTCGTACAGGCGCTGCACTACAGCTGCGAGCATCCCACGCTCTAGTTTCACCCATGGAAACTCGACAAAGCTTGTTTGTTGGTTCCTTACCAGGTGGTGACACTGTGGTACCGAGCCCCTGAAATACTGCTGGGATGCAAATACTACTCGACCGCGGTGGATATCTGGAGCATCGGCTGCATCTTTGCAGAAATGGTAGAATTGGGTTAAATCGTCTCTTTAATGAGCAGGGGGGATGCAGCTGCAATGGGAAGCGGGAAAGGAGGGACAGGACACAGAACATGGGTCATACTGCGGTCCCACCCTGTGCTGGGGTGTGCGTGATGAAAAGTCCAGCCCGAGGGTTAGCTGATGCTTAGCTGTGGGCTCAAAAGGAAACCTGCCACCCTCAGGGGCTTGGCAGAAGGCAGAGACACCCCTGCAGCCTGGCTGCCGTTCCAGGTACATGGGAACAGATACCTGCCCTTGCGGAAGGTGTAGCTTCCCTCTTGTTGCTGCAGCTTTTTGATGCTGGGAAGAGATGATGGTCTTGCAGATGTCCCCGCAGTGGGGTGCAGAGAACTAGCACCTCCAGGCAGAGTGGATCTCCTCGGGGTCCGTACTCCACTTAGAAGAGCTCTCGTTATCCCCGCAGCGTAACAGCGTTATTCCCCAGCTCCCAAAGCCCCCGAGGTGCAGCTCAGCAGAGCCTGGGCAAGGGGGCAGGGAAAAGTGGGTGTTAGGAAACTAGAGACGGAGAGGGATAAGGGGCTGGCTGAAAGAGGACAGCCTCGGAGAGCATGGATCCGTGGGGGAGGGAGCTGGAGACAGCAGACACATCCGGAACTTTCCCAACCAGGGCCTGGCAGAACTGCTGCACTGTAACTGCCCAGGTCTGCGCGGTTGTTTGCACCTCCTGGGACGAAGGGTTGCGTGCAGCAGGAAATAGGGCACAAGGAAAGGTGAGCACTGGCCTTTTTTTTTTTTCTTCCTCCCCCCAG
Source organism: Eurypyga helias (assembly GCF_000690775.1). Taxonomy (NCBI): domain Eukaryota; kingdom Metazoa; phylum Chordata; class Aves; order Eurypygiformes; family Eurypygidae; genus Eurypyga; species Eurypyga helias. The sequence goes on from NW_010262424.1 coordinate 1,614, forward strand.
GTGACCAGGAAGGTCCTGTTTCCAGGGGACTCCGAGATCGATCAGCTCTTCCGCATCTTTCGCACCCTGGGTACTCCCATCGAGGTGACCTGGCCTGGGGTGACCCAGCTGCCTGACTACAAGAGGGACTTTCCCCAGTGGGCGAGGAAGGAGATGAAGGAAGTTGTTCCCAACCTAGGTCGGGATGGTAGAAACTTACTGGTGGTGAGTAAAGGCTCAGAACGAGATGTGGGGACAGGCAGGACCTTTTCAAACTGGGAAAAAACCCCAGGGATATTTGGGTCTACCTAAAGCGCGTTAGCTGGTCTGGCTCGAACGCTCACCTCTGCCATCGCAGAAACACCAATCATCTAACAGCGATCCGTCCTGGCTCTGAAGCAGGACTGTCACGGCGGGTTCCTCGAGGAAACCACTGCACTGAGGGTCAAGAACCCCTTCTAGCGTAATCCCCGCGGGAACTTCAGTTGTGGGTTACCCCCGAAGCCCAGAGAAGGGAAAAGGCAGAACTGGGCATCCGGGCCCAGTCGCATGCAGGTGTGATTGGTCGTTTGGGTTGTCAAACTCCTAAATCTGGTGGGTTTTTCTCTTGGCAGCAATTGCTCCTGTATGATCCCAAAAAGCGCATCTCAGCCAAGGCAGCCCTCAACCACCAGTACTTCTTCTGAAGAGGCCCTCGGAGCCCCGAAGAGCCATGTGCGCTGCAGCTGAGACGACACAGCTCGGCCCATGCGCTTGCACCTCCGGGGAGCGGCGCAGATCTGGTTTGAGGAAGGGGCTGGCTGGGACCCAGAGTCTCACTCCTCCTGAGGAGCCTCAAGGGGGGGGACATTCTTGCATTTAGGGCCTCTAAGCCGGTTGCTGGGGGAAAGTTTATCAAGGTTACAGCCAGGAGAGCTGTTTTGAAGACGTCCTGTGCAAAAGGGGGGGGTGTTTATCAGCATAAACCACTGACGTGTGGAAGAGAGCACCCCTCAGAAGGTTGTGGGTGCATTGGTCAGCGAGCTAGGGTGACAGTGATTACCCGAGTGTCCCCAGGTCTGCCGCCGGCGGGTTCTGACACCAGAGCATGCTGGAGCTCCATGGTGGGCAGGGCAGCGCTCCGCCGCTCAGCCTTTTGGGGCTTGTCAGCACTAGACAGGTTGT
>NW_010262424.1:2786-38798 GCF_000690775.1 Eurypyga helias
GTTGCTCAAGCTGAGGAGCACTATCCAGTGTCTTAATTTGTGCCTTAGCTGGGGCCCAGAAGCCAAACAATCCGGTTCGCGTAGCGCGCGCGTTGCTTACGGCTGGGAGCAGTAAGGACGCTGGCTTTCCGTCATCTGTCCCGATGTACTGCTGTTTCCTTCATTGTCTTGGACGTGTTTGTGCTGTTCAGATGTTTGGAGAACTGTCATTAATTTTGGTGTGATTTTGACATCTTTTCCTTTCAGTACGGGGGGAAAAAAAAGGAATAAAAGCTTGTCATTTGTTCAGACACCACGGTGTTTATTGTTTGGCACAGCCCTCCGGGCTAGTGACGCAGAACGGTACCTGGTCCTTTTTACACAGAGCTCTTCCCCCTTCCTCACCTCCTGCGCTCCAGTTCTTTTTATCCTTTCCAGCCCAGAGCCTCGGCCGGTGCAGCGCTGTGCTGTGGAACAGGGGCTGACGGTTCTGCAGCCCGGTGCTGCCTCAGTGTGGTCAGATGGGCTTGCTCCCCATGAGAGCCTGCCACAAACCATGTCAGAGCTGTGTTCTACGTACCTAAATGCTCCAGATCGGATTCCTGACTTTGGGAAGCCAAGCTGCTGCATTCAGCCTGGAGAAGAGGAGGCTCCAGGGAGACCTTATGGCACCTTCCAGTGCGCGGGGGGGCTACAAGGAAGCTGGGGGGGACTTTTTACAAGGGCAGGGAGTGACAGGACAAGGGGGAACGGGTTTAAATTGAAAGTGGGGAGGTTTAGATGAGATATCAGGAAGAAGTTCTTCCCGGAGAGGGTGCTGAGGCACTGGGACAGGTTGCCCAGAGAAGCTGTGGATGCCCCATCCCTGGAAGTGTCCAAGGCCAGGCTGGATGAGGCTTGGAGCAACCTGGTCTAGTGGAAGGTGTCCCTGCCCATGGCAGGGGGTTGGAACTGGATGATCTTTAAGGTTCCTTCCAACCCAAACCATTCCATGATTCTATGATTCATGCACGTGGACTCCTCACAACCATGATCCTGAATGATTTCAGCACAAGCTGACAGCTCCCGAAAGCTACCGCGTTCCTGGAGTTTCATGGCAGATAAACGATGCTGTAAAGGAGAGAATTTGCGCAGGGGAGAGAGCCCCCCCTGAAATGACCCCTCTCAGCCCAAGACCTGCCTGCCTAGAGCCAAACTCTGCTGACTTTCGGCTTCCTCCATCAACCGTTCCTTCTCCCCACCCAGCAGCGGGTGACTGCTTCATTCCCGACAGCAGGACTGCTGTCACCCCTCCTGTAGCAGCCGCACCTCCCAACAGGTCCTGACAGCAGAACCCTGGGACATGATGCTTCACCTCACCCCGAGCTCTGCCCGGCTGCACTTTCCCTGCACGTTTAGGAGCCGCCACGACCCGGGGAGCTCGCTCGCCTCTGCAACTTGCACAAATTAGGTCTTTCGGGGGCGGGTGGGGGGCAGATGCTTCGCTGTCAAAACTGTTGTTCAGAGTCACGCCGGAGTGGCTGCCCGGGAAAAGCCGACCCGCTTGTGTTTGGGAGGGCTGGTTTTGGGATGGAGCGGGGAGCTGGGCTCGCGCAGCAGCCTGGAGAGCCAACGGGGCAGGAAAATCGCAGCCCAGCCGTGCTCCTGCAGCACCTCGCGGCCTCTGACAACACCCAGCTCACATCCGTGAGACGCAGGTGAATTTGCACATTCATCCAGTCCAAAAAAAACCATAAACAAAGGTGCTACAGCTCATCTAGCCTGACAAAAATGAAGCAATAGGCTGAATTTCAAACATTTATGACCCAACCCTGCCACCGGCAAAGAACCAACGACAGCGATGTCGAGGTCAGGGCAGCTGGGAAAGCCACGAGGAGGCAGCTCCATCGCTTGGGGGGATGGAGGGAAGCGCTACCTGGCTCCTCCTGAGCAACTCCCACCGTGCCAGGCCCTGGGAAGCCCCACGGCTGAGGAGCGTCTCCCACGGACATATCAGGAGGACACAACCTGCACTGCTTTCTGCTGCTGAGCACCACTTGACAGCAAAGAGAAGGGGGTTTAGTGGGGTTTCTTTTGCAGAAACGAAAGGCAGGGCAGCCGTCCAGGGACACTGCTCTGCCAGCCAGACTGCTCCGTGGGCTCACTGTCTCTTAACGCCTTCATCCAGCCCTAGGTAAAGGTTGCCCACCGCACATTTAGGGAGCGCTTTACCCAAAATCATGACCGGACTACCAGAACCCCGAGGCCCTTAAAGAGCATTCCCCAGAGCGATTTAATCGGCAATGCAGCGCAGTCTCCACGAGAACATCATGCTTTACAAACAAGCACGGTTTTGTCTCATGTACCAGGGGATCAGCCTTGACGAAGGCAGCCCTAGAGCCCAGTACCTTGCCCCACGGAGTGGGGCGAGGAGGAGCCTCGCAGCAAACTCACCTGTTGGCGGAGCCAAGCTGCAGAAGAGGCAACAGCCCCCGTTGCTGACAGATCCCCGTCTGCTTTCGGCCTGCCGAGGGGAGCAAAGCACAGCAAGGCTGCTGCCAGCAGCTCTGCAGAGTCCCGAGGACTGCTGGGAACCGCACCAGTCCCGGGCTCCTTGGCTGCACTGGGATGGGATCCTCACTTGGCTGTGCTCCAAGGGCTGTCGGGCTTGCCCTGGCAGGAGGTCAAGCCACGGTTTCTCCCCGGGTCCATCACAGCCCAGCACCAGCCCACAGTGCTGCGTGCAGAGCGCCCCGTGTACCAGCGGCGCTCTAAGGAGGAGCCAGGCTGGGAACGGGTGCTCCAGGGTGTGTGGAAGAGTTTTCCCCACTGTAAACCAACAAATTGCCCCGTATCGATCGTGGCAGCCAAGACAGCCACAGCCACCAGCCATGGGCCTGGCAATAAACACAGCCCCTGCAGAGCCTGGGCAGAGCTTGGACTGGAATCTGGGTGTTTCCATAGCTGGTCTGAGATCGTTAGTGCGGAGCATTACCTACCAGCAGGAAGGTAACGGGACCGGTGACTGTGCTGAGCCTGCCAGCATGGGAAGAATTCCTCCTTGGAGCCCAGTCTTCAAATGCCAGCTAGGCTGTTTGGAAGTAGAGGCTATGCTGCTGGTTTGGTGGGAGAGAGGGTGAGAAAACCTCTACCCTGACAGATTATTTTGGGGGTGCTGGATTTCCCAAGCAGCAGCAGCTAAAAAAGCCCTTGAGAGAGGGGAAAGAGCATCTCATGTCAATGGAAAGTCATTTTTCTCATCCCACAAAGCCAGGGGACTCTCAACAGGGTAGGAACTAGGGAAGAACCTTTCGTCTCTCGTCTCAACAGGGACACATGGGAGTTAGGACTTGCTCGTTTCACCAAGGGCAGAGCACTGGGAGTGACACAGAGGGAAAACTTTCCAGAAGAAATAGCGAGTGCAGACTTTCAGGCACTGCTGGGTGGCTCCTGCAGCCAAGGCCACGGGCTGCATCTGCTACTGAAGGTCATCCCTTCCCTTGCAACGCATCTGCCTCCATACAGGTTCAGGACAAGCCCCCAAAATCACCTACTTCAACAGGGTTTTGGTTTGGATTGGGGCTAGGATTGCATGAGGGGAGGACTAGCCCTACCTTCGGCCCCTTTGCGGCCTCGGCCTGCAGAGACAACACAGCCAGAGATGCACTTTCTATGTTTATTGCATGCAGAAGAATGACCCAACTGGAAAACACTACAGCTCTCCCCCCCTTCCGGGGCATAACCACATTTTACATGCTGCCAGTGGAGTTCTCGCCATCACCCCGCCTTTGCTGTCACAGGAGCACCGGGGGACTGCGGGGACGCCTGCGTCAGGCCCGTACACACTCACAATCGTGCTTTCTTCCTCGCACGGCCAAGCTGCGTCAGGAAGCAGAGATAGGAAAGAGAGAAGAGTATGCAGCTCTAAATGGTAGATGCTCCGTTCCTGTGACTGCTGCTGCCTCCACGGGGAGAAGTGTTTTGAAGGGATGAACTCCGGAAGGAACCAGATCCAGCCTGAACCCATCAGTGCCTGAACCGGGAGAGCTTTGGGGAACGGCTCGCTTGGTGGAAGCGCTGGTAGCCCTCGGACGCGGCTGGGAGCAGCAGGAGGCTGCTCAGCAAATCCTTCTGGCAGAGAGCCATGGCCTCCTTGTAATTTATCTTCTCTTTAGTGACGGGGTCAATGAGATCTTTTTCATAGTTGGACTCATCCTGGAGCCTGTTGGCCAGGTCGGCTGTTATCATCCCCGTCTGGGCAGCTTCCAGCACAGGGATGCGACCAGTTTTCTTGGGATCGATGAGCCCTCCAGTTAGATGCTGGACCTCCAGGTAGGGGAAAGCACTGTCCTTGGTCATCCATCCCTTCTGCACTGCTTCCCCCACGGACAGCCTTCGCTTGGTCACAGGGTCCTCAATCCCCGTGAAAGCTTTCTGGGCATTGAGCAGTCTCTGCATGTAGGTCCTGTCAATCAGCCCCCTCTCGACTGCCTTGTGGACTGAGAAACGGTCCCGAGAAATGAGGTCTACGATGCCCCCCGTGGCAGCCTGGGCTTCCAGGAGCTTCTGAGCCGTCATGGGATCGAGCAGCTTCTTTGCAACGGCAGTCTTGATGTTGTACTTGGTGTCAGTGGTGGTGTCGTACACCCCGGCGATGGGGGATGTGTCGTCACAGAAGCCCTTCTGCAGCGCTGGGGGGAAGAAGCTTTGGGTCTGGTGGGTGGTGGGTGACGAGAGCGGGGATTTGGAGATGATGGAGCCAATTGAGAGGGAGGGGGGAGGCTTGGATTCCCCTGCCACCAGCAAGGCGAATTCGGAGATGGGAATCTTGCCATCCCGGTACAGCTGGTATTCCTCTTTTGTGATCCTCCTCATCCTTAGCGCATCATCGATGGAGTACTGCTTCCCACTTTTCTTGTCAAGGAGAAGTGAGACTTCCCCATTTGGGCCCAGGGTGGTGACTTCCTCCCAGTCACACTCCAGCTCTTGCAGCTGGATGTACTGGCCTCTGTCTATGATACCTCTCTTATAGGCCTCGTAAGGGGACATATCCTTCCCTGTCTCAGGGTCCAAGATGGAGATCTTGGTGGAGAGGTTCGTCTCCCTCATCTGGGTCTCATGATTGATTTCTTCACGGTTGACCCTTGACTGGAGATCTCGAATGAACCTCTCTTTGTTGTAGATCTGGTCCTTCTCCCTGAGGATGTCTGCCTCCAGCAGGGAAAACTCATGTTCCAGCTGCTTCTTCTTCTGCCTGTCGCTCTCAGTCCGCTGGTTGAGCAGTTTGGACTCCTCCTGAAGGAAGAGGACTTTGTGCTGCTTCTGCCTCTCCAGCTCCCGCAGTTCAGTCTCCAGGCTGGCTCTCTCCTGGATGGCCAGGTTCCTGGCTTTCTGCAGCTCTGTCTCTTCGCGAGCCCATGTCCTCTTCATGCCTTCAGCTCTCTCGATCCTCTCCCTGAGCCGCCGCACCTCCTCTTCTGCCTTTTGCTTGGCTCCTCTCTCCCTGTTCAGCAGCTCCCAGATGCGTGCACGTTCACTCTCCAGCGCTCTGTCCTTTTCCACTCGAATCACCTCCTTGTAGATGGTCTTCTCCTGGGATTTTGTTTTCTGCAGGACATCAACTTGCATCTGCAGGTTCTTGCATTCTCTCTGCAAGTTCAGCACCTCCACCTTCTCACGGTCCAGCTCTAAGCGCAGATTGCTGGCAGACTGTTCGAGGACTGGATCCTTCTCCAACTTGACCACTTCTTCCATAATGATCTTTTCTTGCACTGGGGCTGGACTCTCCTCCAGTTCCTTTATTCTCAGCATAATTTGTCTCATCTCCTTCTCCAGCGCAAGCCTCTTGCTTCGGTCTTCCTGAAAGTTGAGCAACTTCTCTTGCTCTTCCACCAGTGCACGAACCTGTTGGATGTCGCGCTCCAGGCGACGCCTGTTGCTCACCTCCTCGTCCAGACTCCAGCTCAGCCTGGTGTGCTCATCTCGGAGCTTTGGATCCTTCTGAGTCAGTATCACCTCTTGGACAACCACCTTCTCCTCTGGCTTTCGTCTCTCCAGCAGCAAGTATTTATTTTGCAAGTCATAGACTGCATCCTCCGCAGCTCTCCTCTTTTGAGCCATGCTACGCACCTCTTGTCGGAGCCGGTCAGCTTCTTTTTCCAAGAGTGGATCATTCTCGTATCGGATGACTTCCTTGTTGACCAGCTTGGTTTCCACCTTGGATCTCTCCCTCTTCCACTCATCCCTTTCACCCTGCAGCCTAATGAGCTGCTCTTGAGTCCTGCCATTGGTGTTCACAAGTTCATTGAGCTGCTGTTTCAGCCTGTCTATTTCTCTGAGAATCTCCGGACTCTTCTCGTGTTTGACCACCTCCTCTATCACCTCCTTAAGCTCCACCACTGGTTTCTGTGACCTGAGGACACTGAGCTCTGCTAAGGCCTCTTCCACCTCACTGTCAACCTTTGTCCTTTTCAGAGTAACTTCCTGCAGCTCCCTTTTCAGGTGTGCAATTTGCCTCTCCGTTTCAGGATCCACCAGGAAAATCTCATCGACCCTCTCTTTGACCTCTACCCTTGGTTTTTGCTTCTCTGCAACACTGTACTGGCTCTGCAGCTCCCCCAGCTCGCCTGTAAGCACCAAGTTTTTCCTCCTCTCTTCTTCAATCAGAGTTTTAAGCTTGGAAGACTCTCTCAGTAACTCTGGGTCCTGCTCTACCTGCTTCACCTCCTTAACAATAATTTTGGGTTCTGCCGTTTCAATTAGTCTTTCCACCTCCTCAATCTTGCTCTTCACTTTCACTATCGCTTCTTCCACAGACATCCTCTTGAAGGATTCCTCATCGATTTGTAGCTGCAGGGTCCTAACGGACTTCAGCATTTCTGGGTTTTTCTCCAGTTTGATCAGCTCCTTCACCACCACTTTCTCTCGGATATTAGGCTGCTTTCGCTCCAGCATGTGCAGCTCTCTCTTGAGCTGCTCAAGTTCGGAAGCAGCAGCCAAGCTTTCCTCCTGGAGACGCTTGATCTCCTGACGAAGACTGGCTGCTTGGCTATCCAGGCTTGGATCTTTCTCAATTTTTGTAATCTCTTTGGTGAGGAGCTGGGCGGGAATGACCTTTTTCTCACTCTCCATCTGGGCAAGCTTCCGGCTCATCAGTTCAACGTTTTCTTGCAGTCGCTGCCTCTTTTTGCCTTCCTCTTCAATCTGCTGTGCCATCTTAGACAGGTTGCTCTCCACCTGTGGGTCTCTGTAATATTCTATCACCTCCTTTTCTTCCACTCTTTCAATGGGCTTCTGAGTCTTCAACATCAGCAGCTTGTTTCTGTGTTCCTCCAGGTCCTCTTCAATCTTGGCCACTTTCCTCCTTTCCTCCTCCAGCTGCGATTTCAACCCCTCAGATTCCCTGCTCGTTGCGGCTTTGCTTTCGGATTGCTGCGTTTGCTCACGTACAGCTTCAATGTCCTCGTGCACTTCCTTCTGCAAGGGAAAAACCAAAACAGAATTAAGAAAAAGGCAGGGAAACTGAGTCACTCTTTGAATCTGGCACAGGGCCTTTTCTGTGATGAGGCACAGTAGGAAACAGAGCTGGTACAGAATCCCCTGGCAGCCTCCAAATAAGGCTGTAAATGGCAAATGTGGACACGTCCCCACCATGTCAACTGACTTGGTGTGTCTTCTCCTTGTCACTGAGGTGCTGCAGCAGCCAGCAAAGGTGCTTTGTGCCACCTCGTTGCATCTGCAGCGGAGGGAGGGGAACGTGGCCGGTCCCCGCTGCGCAGCTGGCTCACGGCAGCATCCCAGAGAACCTCGGTTTAATCTCTTGTCCTTCCTGAACACACTGAAACTCACCCAGACCCGAGACCTGAATCAAGCCCTAGGAAGGCATAAAAGTCCTATTGCTTTGAAGTCTTTCCAGAAGGTTGTGAGCACTAAATCCCAGCCACACCCACAAACAAATCTGAAATTCTCAGTCTGTGAACACTGATTAGATATCAGCTGATTAGATATCAGCGAAGGATAAGAGCCCTAATCTCTACTCCTAGCATAAACCACAGCCTCAGTAAGGAGTTGAGGGCCCACAGGGGTGATGAAAGCCACAACCTAAGATCAGTGTTGGTGAAACTGTGGTTACTCATGGGTCTCATGTGGTTACATGTGGTTACTCTCACAGGGGTTTCCATTCCTGTCCTTCCTCACACCTGGATGTGGAGATCAGGGGAGGAAGGGTCCAAGGCCGAGCAGATTGCTGACAGCATTGGAAAGATCATTTTAACCCCCAGCCTAGAGTACCCCAATCTTGCCATGAGCTGTTAGCTGGTACCTTCTCAACAATCTTCTTGGCAAACTCCAGCCGGCTGAGCTGCTGCTTATTTTCCGCTGCCAGCTCCATATAGAGCTTGGTTACATCGTTTTCCTGAAAAAGAAACAACAGTGAGAGCCTTGTCCTCCTCAGCCTGACACAGCTCTGTTGGATGGCACGCCTTCCACCCCCTCCTTTCATCTGGATGCACTTTGCATACTGCACTACTCCAGGGATTAATGTCTTCACATCTGACTTTCTAGAGAGACAGAGTCGAGGGACTCACGTAGGAGATCCTGTCCCCTTTATGTGAGTGCCTGTTAGATGCCTGCTAGCCTGCACAGGATCCAGATTTCCAAATTCACCTCGGGCCACAGGTGGATGGCAGTACCTAAGGCGATGCAGGAGAACTGGGGTGTAACTGGGAAGAGCAGACAGAAGCTCTGGCTCAGTCGTGTCCCCACACACCTATTCTGTAAGTTTTACCTTCACACACAATAGGCTGATGATGCTTCTTTACCAAGCTCAACCAAAGGTACCAGGCACACCCTTAATTCCAGATCTCACATGTGGGGCTTTGCCCAAAGACACAGAGATCCCTCATCCTTGGATTAGGACCATGATCAGCTGTGGCTGTACGAGCAGATTAAGGTCTCGCAGAGGACATGGGCCTTGGGTAAGGAGCTAGACAACAGCTTCCATGCCTTCATCTTAACATTTTACCTGGGCCTGGATGCTTTCCTGTAGGGGCGTCACACGCAGCCTCTTTGTGGCGAAGTCGGTCAGGGTAGGGTCCAGAGAAGAGCTGTATTTGCCTGCTTGGAGCTCATAGTCCTGTTCAGAGCAGAAACAGAAGAATTAGTTGGGATCTTTCAGTGCTAAATGGGCAAAACTAAGGGAGCGCTAAATGGGCAAAACTAAGGGAGCGCTAAATGGGCAAAACTAAGGGAGCGCTAAATGGGCAAAACTAAGGGAGCGCTAAATGGGCAAACCCGGCCATACATTGAGCGTGGACTGCACGTTCCGGGATAGCCTGACCACTGCGCTCTTCTCGGGCTCCTTGCTTGCGATCTCCTCCACCAGCCTCTGCAGGAGACACACACGAAGGTCAGGGCAGGTTGAAATACAGCAACCCAGTAATACTCTTGCAGCCAAGAGCAGCAGCTCAGCCTAGTCCTGGAGGGAATGGTGGGAACAGGAGGATATTTAAGAAGATTCTCCAGGGCTTTAGAGGATCTCAACAGCACTCTCACTTGCCCAGGAGCTGCCCCACTGATTCATTATGTATGAGAGAAATACCAGGCAGAGACCTCCAGAGTCTCATCATCTGAGCTAGTCAGCTTAGAATCCGCCCAAGGAGGTGCAGGACCCAGATGCAATATCTCAGCCCGAGAGGCAATCTTTCAGGGTCTGGATGAGTTCTCTCCGTGGAGAGGACGTCAACCTTGGGGGTGACTAGCACAGATGAGGACACCAGCACTACAGATGAACGCAGCGGGGCAAGATACATCATCTGCGGGCTGCAATCCGTTGCCTCCTTGTTCGAGTTCATTCGCCGTGATGGGTGGAGCGCACAAGTAGGAGCTCGTTGCCACTATTCTGCATACTGTTCACAGGCAAATTCCCACATCCCTGTAACGTGACAGGTTATGTCACTCGCCCTGGAACACACCTTCTGTGCCTGCAGCTTGTAGTTGATCTGGCTTGGCCCATCGGTAGTCTTCACTTGGTGCTTGGGTAGGTTGTTCATCCAGAACATGAGGTTCTCATTGGAGTTTTGGAACTGCTGGTAGGTGAGGCTGATATTTCTCAGGGTCTTCTCTCTGCACAGCACAAAGGTGACCAGGAACATGAAGGGGAAGGACAAAGATTCATGTGCAAGTTCCTAAAAAGACACTACGGTGAGACTCTCACCACAACAAACACAGAGATAACAAAAAAAAGGGGTGGACAACTGGTTCCTGAGTGGGGAGCACAGCTCTGTGCACATCAGGTTTGCTGCTGAAGCATGAACGCAGCATGGGAGATGAGAGATGGAAAAAGGCAGGCAACCAGCAGCGATGCCCCTGAGAAGTGTGGAGCAGCAGGGTGTCGCTGGGTAGGGACACTGGGTCAGGCAGAGGCCAGCAGTCAGCTAGTGAAGACTGCTTTCTCACAGGTCTCTGGAAGCTCAAACCCTGTGCTGTGCAGAGGGAGGTGGCAACTACACGAGGACAGGCCTGGACCTTGGTATTACAGAACTGTGGTCAGGGTCAGGGTCCTGCAATGAAGAACATACTCTTGGGGCTTTGACTAATGGTGCTCCTTGTCAGCTAAGAGGAGCAGAGATGACGCCATCGCTCCTCACCGCTGATCCAGCTGGTCCGCAATGGCATGGTAGCGATCATTGAGGAGCTGGACCTCCCGCTTCTGCCGGGGCAGGTCAGGGCAGTACTCCTGGAAGTTGTTCTGCACGGCGCTACAGCTGTGCTCAGCATCCTTGAGCCCCCGGTTCAGCTTCAGCACACAGTCCTCTTGGGCCACCACCTCCCGCTTCATCTTCTGTGGGGGAAAAAAAGACACCTCCGAGTTTGCATCAGGCGATGCTCTACCCAGAAACACCCTCCCTAACACTGTTACTAGCAGTGCAGCACCTGGGGGTCTCTAAGATACACATGCAGTGTGGAGAGATGGAGCAGTGAGACGTTCAGTAAAGAAGGTGAGAAGCAAGGTGGGTTGGATGGTGCATGGAGCAGAAGCAGAAGTTTTGGGGAAGGCAAAAAATGGGTCACTGTGAGTGCTAATGAGGGGGCAGGGAGATTGGGAGCAGGAAATAAGGATGAGTGTGAAGCAGAGCAACAGAGTTTGGATGTTAAAGGGTGTCACTGCGTGTTTTAAGGACCCCAAAGGGATCCCTAAAACACACAGTGATCTCAGATCCCTGAGACAGAGTTTTTAGCTAGCCACTGAGTGCCAGTCAGCCTGCAACACCAGCATAAAGCCTTCAAGGACCGAGTCCCTAGAAAGGTTTCACAGTTAGCACCTCGAGGTTCTCAAATAAGCGAAGCCCAGCTCTCCCCACCACTGCTGAAGCCACTTAAAGCAAGCAGTCTTCGAGAAATGAGGGGTTAAAATGTAAAAATGTAAGACACTATGAAAAGGCTTAGCATTAAGAAATCATGGAGGTAATAAACAGGAAAGAACACTAAAAATCACAAGGACGAGTTGGGCTGTCAGCAGGATTACAAAGTACAGATAAATTGTGCTCAAGCCAAGGGCAACACGTAACGCAAACAACCAAGGTAACTTATCAAACCAATGATGTCAGTGCGACCCCGTAGCTTCTGCTAAGTCACGGAGACCATGCCACGTACACCAGGAAACTACCCAAATTAGGAAAAGTTCAAAGTTTACCCCGAAAAAGACTCACAAGACGACCCCCCCCGCTCCTGATGAAGACACAGGAACTCCCATCAGAAGACTCCCCAAAATAGAAGACTCCGCCTATACTCCACCTATATATGAATATGCATGTAAAGATGATGTAACCTATGCTCAAACTTGTATAAAAGGGCTGCATTTATTGTTAATCGTTGGAACCCTTTGTCCAGGGCGGCCTGGAGGGTTCCCCAACGCGTTGTTAATAAATACCTCCTGCTTACAGACTTGAAGATTTGGTCTCTGAGCAGTTACTATCTAGCCTTTTGGGGCAAATTCGGCATCACTGCTACCTGAGATCAGAGATCTCCCTTCCCTAATGAAGAGCCTGATGTTCCCCTACCAGCAGATCGTTGGCCCGATCCTGCAGGGCGTTGGGGGATGCAGGAATGATGGTATCCTGAGCCAGCTTGGCCTCAAACATGCTGACAATCTTGTCTGTGTTCTCAATCTGAGTCTCCAGGTTCAGGGCAGCCTTAGCCCTGCGTAAGGGAAAAACGACAGGACAAGATTAGCTACAAAAGACCCCATTCTTCTCCTTTTCCTTCCGATTTTGCATGTTTAAGCTTATTTAACATGGGAGTTTCTGCGGCACGGCAGAGAACAAGCAGTGCGCACTCACAACCCCGTTGTGCTGCCCAGAAGTCAGATCCGTTGCATTTCACCACACACGGAGCTGGGACACACACCCATTGTGGTGGACTTCCCACAGCGGGGGGTGGGTCTGACCACGACTACATGCAGGAACTCCTTCAGAGGTGCCTTTGATGAGGAATGGGAGGCTTCCAACCTGCACAGGGCCGGATGGACCTCAACCAACACCCATAAACACCAAAAGCATTTTCTCTCCTGCTTCTCTGTTGACACCCCTGTGCCAGGACTTCCTTCCCTCAACCCCATCAGGCCTTGCCATCATCACTCACTTCTCGTTGTACAGGCTGGAGAGCATACTGACATCACTGTATTTGTTCCTGAGGGCGTTCAGCGTGACAGGGAGCTGGGAAGCCGAGGTGCTGATAGGTTTCTTGGAAAGGTAGGTCTCGCACTCCTTCTGCAAGGCATCCTTGGCTGCCTCTAGGTTCTCAAGTTTCTGTGTTGTTTCCTGGCACATCAGATGGGAGCAGAGTCACCCAACACAGTCATAACAGCGCTGTTGCGAAAACACGTCTCCCCGAGGGGCGGATTTTGCCGCGGGGCTAAGGGTGCGGTAGCCCTCTCATGGGGAGTTGGCCCTTGGGGCACAGCCCCATCCAGACTGTGGCTGTCTGGCAGCAGCAGGATGTGGGAAGGAGATCCAGAGAGACAGAGGTGGAAGGGTGGAGCCTGCCCGAGTCCATCCTTCATACCCACAGGTGAAGACGTAACAAGCTGAACTACTGCAGACCCAGGCCTCATGCCAGAGGACAGGAAGGGGGCTCCAGGACACTGCCTCTTTTCCTGTCCCACTCACATCTGCCAGTCTGAGCTCCCCAGCAGGTGAACCAAAGCTGGTCCTTGGATTAATTCCCTCTATCCCTTAGTCTTTTATGCTCCAGTCTTGAGAGTGAAGGGTGACAGCATCCCCACAACAAGGCTGAGGAATCCCCAGGATGGGCACCTGGCCCACAGCTCTGAAACAAATGGACCATCTTGCTACAGAGCTGAGCCAAGGGAAGAGCCGGCACTTCCCTAGGGTTTGGAACTTCCCTAGGTTTTGGCTTAACCTGCTTCATTTCAAGGGCTCAAGCCAGCCTAAAACCCTTGCAACTGCAGCATGATTTTCTCCTTCGAAGCGCCAGCTGTCGTCTCCCATGCAATTCCTACGTCAGCCTCTTTCGGGCCATGGACACAGCGCTACCAAACCCATCCTGCTCCAGCCCACCCACAGCAGCACCCACCTGCTGGTGTTTGATCCTCCTGGCCAAGTCGTCCATGGGGTCACTGTAGTTCACCGGAGACCTCACTCGGCTCAAGACCTCCTTCTCTACCTGAACCAGGTCCTTGCCAACACGATCGAGGCTACTGAGAAGCTGGTCAGCTTGGGGATCATCCTGCACTAGAGGAGGGCTCCTGGACAGAGCTGTAGCAAGACACATCTTAGGTTAATCCCCATTTCTCATCTGCCATCCCAGCCTTGGTCCAGTCCATGGCCCTTTCCCAGAGCTCTCCCATACATGGTCCCTGAAGCTCCAGCTCCCTCTCCTGACAGTGCGGCTGCAAAGCTCTGCCCTTCTGCCAGCTCTGGAGCACAGGCTGCTCCTGAGCATGGGCTTTCGATGCAATCATAAACATTTCTGATTTGCAGAGTATCATACGCATGGCAAAGGCTTAGGAAAATGGGTTTAGCTCTGCCCTGGCCAGCTAGATCTCAAATCCAAAGGAGGCACAAGGACAGCCACGTGCTGCCAAGCAGACACATCCCTGCCCGGCTTTGCTGGGAGCTCTTGAACTACAGCTGTGGAAGTAACACAGCTAGCCAGCGGTCAGGATTTAGCCATGGCTGTCTGCTTATTCCACAGCCCCCAGCTATGGAAGAGGACTGCAAGGAACCCAGATTCCAAAGATTTAATTAGGGCTTCTGGATAGGCACATCCCCCTGCAACCCTAAATACTCTGCAACTGTCGATGGAGCTGGAGGTCAGTCTCGGAGGTCTGAGAAGGGCGACAGAGCTGAAGTGAATGGACTGAGATGACGTGGTGACCCCTTGGCAGCACCAGGAGTCAGGATGTCCACTGGCTGCTCTTTCCCATAGAGCAGAAGGCATCCTCACACTGACCCGCAGGGTACCTCTGCCTGCCCGGGCGGGTGCTCTGCAAAGGAGTTGCATGGGTTTGCTTTGGGGAGGGCTTGACTAACCAGCGACATACCCTGCTGACTGGGTTGAACGTGCTCCTTGTGGCTGCGTCTCAGGCTGCTCTGAACCTCCGCTCGCTTCTGCTTCACTGCGGTCAGCTCCCCTTCCAGCCTGTGAGCAGAGAGGAGCATCATCACCCAGCAGGACGGAGCCTGCTGCGCAAGCCTAGGCCGAAGCCCACGGGCTGCTTCATGCCTCCACAGGGAAAGGTGTCCCCAAAGGCCGGGGCAGGCTGGGAGCCTGTTGTAACTCAGAGATGTCCCTTAGGAAAGGGATCAGAAGCTATCTAAGCTGGAAATTTGTATCTTATCACGGCAGCGATTTGCAGCTTTGCAGGAAGAGAGTACGAGTAGCTGCTTCCGTGGCTGGTGTGCCAGCAACATCCAGTCCCGTTTGCAGGGATGGCTCCCTTCTAACGAAACTAGAGCTGGGATCAGCAGGAGCTGGAAGGACCAAACAAATGTCTGGGTGAGACAAGACTGATGGAACCAGGAGGAGGGGCCTTCGAAGGACCAGTTCACAGCCCTGCTATGGACTGCTCCAACTAAACACCGTAATCTAAAACCAGCCAGTCCCAGTTTGCCTGGCTGTGCTCAGGTGAGGGTTGTCCCTCTGCAGCATCGTGGCATAGATACATACAGAGGGACTGAATGGTGGCACAGGGTGGGAAATAAAGACAATTATTTTGTGTGTAGGAAGGAAAGCAAACACAAGGAAATGAAACAAGATGCCAGATGTGGCCTGAAAAGACCGAGAGTTTTCCAGGCAACACCTGCCGAGTTGTTATCCAGGACGTTGCACGCTGTCTTTTCTGTTTTAAAATACACATGAAACCCGTAAATCCATAGGATTCAGTAATCTCGGATGCGTGAAGAGTAGGCGCTCAGTAAGAGCAACACAATCATGCCCACGTGTCTGGGGAATCATTCTCTCATCATGGGCATGTCCAAGTAACTCTACATCTGGGCTGTGGGCCTTTCCACAGCACTTGAGCAGCACTGATTTATCCAAGCACCTGGGGACATGATTAAAAAGGTAATGCTGAAGCTCCCTGCACTCCCACCCCCATCCGGTGGGAACCATGGGAGCTGAATGAGCAAGCAGGCAGCAGACTACCTGGTGGATCAAGGGACATTTCTCACTCTCCAGCTGGGGCTGGCTGAGAGGAGATACCACAGATAACGCTGTCCTGTTTGGCAAGTCCTAAGCTCCAGACTGATTCTGCAATGAATTTAGGCAAACCTATGCAAGTCACGTGGTTGGGTGAAGAAATCAAGCCTGGCTGCCAGAACACTCTTTGACAGCAAGGTCTATGAGGTGTGCAGTGCTATCAAGGAATGGCAGGAACCTGGACAAGATACTTGAGTGCAGGGGAGAATCCCTCTCCAGATGGTATTTTGTACTAGACAGTCAAGAGGTTGTTCCCAGCTGCTGTTTCTCTGCAGTTGAGGCAAACAGGCTGGCTACGACCTCAGAGCACGTCTGAACATCTCTTTGGGTGAGGGTCTCCGCTGCACACTCACCTGTTGACCTTGTCTATGGACTCTGGGTCTGGTGGAGGAATGGAGAAGCAAGCAGAAGGTGCCTCCTGGACCACACCAGTGCTGCTCTGTACCACCCACATCTCCGGGTTGCTGTTGTCCTTCAGAGTGTACTTGTCACCTCTGGCCAGCTGCACCTGGGACGGAGACACAAAACCCAGTGACAGGCTTGGCTTTCCAGCACTAGGCTGGTTCCTCCCACCATGGAGCCAAGATCTGGAGCAACCAAAGAAGAATCCAGTCCTGGATTCTCATCTGAAGGTACTGCTAGTCAAGCCCTCACCTCCCCAGCATCCCAGTCACAGAGGGTGTCCAAGGTGAGGGTCTGGGAGGGACGCATCCTGCGCAGTTGCAATGGGCTGATCTCTTTGCTCCTCCTCTTCAGGTCAGTGATGCTCTTCTCTGCCTGCTTCACTGCCTTCTCCTCGTTCTAGACAAAACAGGGAAGACAGTGGTTGTGACCTTGCTTGGATGAGAAGGAAGGGCAGGGCGTCACACTATAGTGGGTGTGCTGGCACCAGTCATCCATCCCTGTGTCGTCACTGCTGGGCTGAAGTCAGAAGTGTCTCCATTCTTGACTCCTCCATGCCTCCTCCTTCTTCTTTTCATTACCAGTGCCCTTCGCTAACAGCTGATCTGCCCTTAAAGGCACAGTCTGAGTTAATCCTAGGTGATCCCACACCACCATATTAAATCTCCTGGAGAAGTTGTTCTTCTCAGGAGAGGAACGGAGACCTGCCAAGAGGTGGTTGCATTCCAGTATCAGAAGGTACTGAGGTCCCAGCACCTCTTGGGAGCAAAATGTGTTGCATGCATGGGAAGACACCACGTTGAGCATGTCCCCTCCTTCTTTCCAGGGCAAACCTTCCTTTCCTATCTGCATCTTGCCCCTGGGGTCAGATTTCTCTATTCCCTCCCTCACCCATGAGAGTGCTGAGGAAGTGGGAGGACCCTTTCCCCCTGCTTGGATGCCAGCAGCTCACACACTGCGATCTGTCTAACCCGAGTGTCCTACATTAAGGACAATGTGCAGCTCCTCCATGCGCTTCTCCTTTACTCTGATGGTGACCTGGAGCCTGGCTGTGTCCCTGATGGGGACCAGTGCCTTCCCAGGGCCACGGCCCTGCAGAACACACCTCCTGGGGCTCCAGGGACTCAGCATCCAGAGCACAGTATTCCCATGGCCTTCTCCCTGCCTAGCACAGCACTGGGATAAGCTGTCCTGGCAGGCTCATTTACCCACCTCTTCCCTTTCCCCACTGTTATTTATGGGGCAGGTTGTGACGTTTGGTCTGGCCCTACGGTCTGGCATTGCCACCAGCCCTGAAGACCTCACCTCCAGCTGAAGCAGCAGATCCGACACCACCCCGGGGCTGTCTTTGTTGAACTTGCTGTATTTGGTGTCCAGGTCAGAGTTGATCTTCTTCAGGGAGCGGCTCACGGCCTCAGCATCATCCTGGAACTGGAGGTGTGGGTAGGAAAAGAGTCAGGGATGGAAGGGTGTTACTGTTTCCAAGTCCAATGGGGTCTCTCAATTCCCAGTGTCTCTCCCACAACCCATCTGGGGCTCACGAGACCCTACAGACAGCCCTCAGAGGGTGTGCTTGGACAAGGACCCTCCACCGCCTGAGCCACAGGCAAATAATCCCAACCAACAGACAAGCCCCAAGTAACGACAGGGAGAAAACCCTCCCCTGCCCCTCCTCGAGCTGGTGCACTGACGGGTCCCCGCAACAGGGCTGATCAGAGCACTGCAGGACTGTGTTTTGAGTGGTATTTCCCCAAAATACCTTGGCTAGATGCAAGCAAAGGATCTCCCATCCTCACTCCTTTGCTGGCTCCGTTTACAGGGTCCAGCCTGCCCACTCCAGCCTGACCCATGGCCCATGCTCTTGCTTTTTACCTTCTTATAGCTCTCCACACTTTTCAGGTGACTCTCCTGGCAAATGCAGAGATTCAGGAAATTCTGCCACTCATTCTTCAAGGCTTCCTGGTGAGCCTGTGGTGGGATAGAGCATGACAGTGGGCTCCAGCTACTCCTTCCTCTCCCACCACCGGTCTCCATTCCCCAGAAGTCCCAGTGGAAGGATAAAGACTGCTGTTGAGTGGAGGCAAAGCTATTCCCAGGCACTGTCTGATGCTGAGCCCAAGCAAGGCTCCTGCTGCTCCACAAGGACCTGGCTCATGCGGAGGAGCCACCATTTCTCAAGAGGTCCCAGGTCCAGTGGTGTGGGTGGCTGCGAGCCCACCTCAGCATCCGCAGGAGACTGGGAGCTGGTTTCACTGGGAAGGGTCGTGCTGTGCCATAGCTGGAGTTTCACAGGAGCATGAACACGGCTGCATTGACCACACGTCTCAGCACAGGTCCAGGAGCTGGTCCCAGCACTCAGACAGTAGCCACTACCTCCTGGAGATTTCGGAAGGGGTGCAGACCCTGCACTGCCTGCAGCCTCCCTGTAGGGCTGGAGCAGGCAGAAAGATGCTGCAGCACAGTTGGTGCAATGTGGGAGGAAAGCGTAACATAGCAGCTCTGCAGGAGAGGTGAAGAAGTCTCTTCCAGCCTGTCTCCTCTCTTCCAGCCTGTCTCCTGGCTCTCAATCCACAAATTATGGAAAGCAGTCTCATTATCCTACAGGGTTTGGGAGGAGAACCCCTTTCCCTAGAACCCCTTGCCCTACCTGGATAGGCTTGACAGCTGGGTGCTTTAGTTCAATCATCCTATCCCCGTCATCCTGAAGATGGTTCACAATCTCTTCCTGGCTGAGCAGCTCATTGGACTTGAAATCCTAAAGGGGAAGAGAAACTTGACGGAGGGAGCACACAGGGAGCACACAGTGGTCTCCTGAGGCACCAAACCCGTGTAGCAGAGGAAAGGCTCCCAAAGCATAGACATCCTTGTTTGTTTGTTTTTAAAAAAAAGAAGGGGCTAGGCAAAGCTAAAACAAATTAGACACGCTTGAGCCTCGGAAAGCATCAGGGCATTTGTTCAAAAAGCATTTCACTAAGCAATTATTCCTCTCCTCTTCCTGGTCCCAGCATGTAGCAGTCACTGGGTGTTGTACTTTGGACGTTGAGGCTGACGTGACGCTGAGCCCTTCCCTCTCCTCCGACCACGGACAGCCTCAGCAACGTATGATCCCACGTGCCAGCTCAGGGGACAGGAGGGGACACAGAGTGAATCATCCTTAACTCCAGCATGGACCCAGAAGGGGTCTTCCGCCTCTGTTTCTGCGCTCAGCGCTATATCGGGCTGTCCTGGGAAAGCACCAGGCTCAGGGCTGGTGGTGGATGTTCAGGAGGACGTAATCCACCTTGCAAATCTCACATGCTGGGCTTGGCCAGCCCCTGACAGCCAGGACACTCTACCAGCCCCAGGAGCTCACCTCGTACTCCCGACGCACGCTCTGGACATCCGTCATTTGGTCACTCCAGTCCTGCTTCAGGATCCTGGTCTGCTGGTCCGTCAGGTAGCCCAGCTCCTTGGTGCAGCCCTGGAGGTGGTGGTACAGGCTGCCCAGGCTCTGCCCTCGCCAGATGGAAGCTTTCTGCCCACGCACACAGGAGGGAAATGGTTGGTGCTCAGGATGAGGAACCCCTTTCCCCTCCTCCCCAGGACCCCGCTCACGTTGCACATCCACCAGGAGATTCCCTGAGACCTTGGCAGACATCCGCCACTTGCCCGCTCTTATCTGATGAGGCTGTCCTCCCCCTTCCCTCCTGCACAGACAGGATATGTTTGTCTAACCAGACTCTCAGGTGTGGGCTGGTGCCTCGAGCAGTCTGGAGGTGGCCCAGCTCTGCTGTATTTCTCACAAATGCCATTCTTCAGCATTACCCTTTACAGGCCCAGCTGGCTCAACCCAGGACCTTCTTCCCAGCCACCTCCTTTGCTCTGTCTGCTCATGTCCCCTCTGAGTCCTTGTTGGGGACCAGTGCAAGCCTCAACTCAGCAATCCTGATTTAGGACAGCCTGTTGGCTGGGACAGTTTCCTGCTGCCACATCCGTAACCCTGCACTCATGGACACAAAGGCAACTCCAGATCAGTGGTCCACAAAGAGGAGAGAGACAGATCTCACCCACAGCATTCCCCTGAGGGTAGAGAGCGTGCTTTCCACTTACACCCTGTGCTGGTTTTAGCTGGGATAGAGTTAATTCTCCTCACAGTAGCTGGTATAAGGCTGTGGTTTGGATCTGTGCTGAGAAGAGCACTGATAACACTGGTGTTTTCAGCTGTTGCTAAGGAATGTTTATACCAAGCCAAGGACTTTTTCAGTTTCTGATGCTGCACGTGCTCCAAGATCCTTCTCCACAAGAAGCTGAGAGGGGACACAGCCCAGACAGCTGACCAAACTGACCCAAGGGATGCTTCCTGCCATCAAACACCGTGCTCAGTATGTAAGTTGCGACCACGACACAACACACCCATTCCAAGGTGGGGAGGAAATGTGGAAAGTAAATGAAGGACACAGCTTCACTGTGCAAGACCAGAGGTAGCTCCTGCACTGAGCTGGGCATTCCCTGTCCATCAAGGAAGGTGTTACTCTGCTGTATGACCCCATCTGTCCAAAAAACCACTGAGAAGCTTACCAGCAAGTCCTTGTAGTGGGTCTTTAACTCTGCCACATCCTGGGTGTGAACACAGCGAAGACCAAGGGGAAAGGAAAAAAAACAAGAAAGAGACAGAGCTGTTACCAAAACACCATCAGTGGTAGATGCTGATGAGCTGATTTACGGAAGAGGCTTTAGAAACCATTCAGGAACCACTTCCCTAACCCCTGCCTGGCTTGATCTGTCTGAGCTCAGGTATCCCCTGTGCAGAACAAGGGCGGATATTCACCATGAGGAGGAGCAGATGGGACATGCAGACAGACAGCAAGCAGAGCCCGCAAGGTCCCAAGCAAAGCCAGCAGGAACACGGAGGGGACGGAGGGTGCCTTACCCCACAGCGTACGTTCTTGATCTGGAGGCCGTAGGCTTCAATCTCCTTCTGGAGGATATTGTGCTCAGCTATTTGCTTTTCCAGCTCTGACATGCCAGGGCCATACTGTCCTGCGTTGACTTGTTTCTGTGCAAAAGGAGTTAGGCAGAGACTAAAGCAAAGGACTGTTTTGGGGAGAAACCCCAGTGAGTGCTGGCAGGATATGAAAAGATCTGGCATCTGATACCAGCCCAGGAGGAAGGGAAGGGATCTTGCTGTTGTTTACCATGATTGCTGTTGGTTGCCATTTCCCCAGCCACACACAGGGGCAAAGATAACCAGACCATAGAACCCTGGTGTACAAACCTAAGCTGAACCAGCCGCCCTTCCCATGGTGACACCCACTGGATGTGCACAATTACCATCCAACTTGGCTTCAAACTGGGCACGCCACATATCCAAGACCTTGCAGCGTGAAACCCTAGGATGTAGGGCCATGAAGACCTTGAAGACATCACCTTCTCCATGCTTCCATCCCACAGCAGGGCATCTCTACCTGCTCCCCCCTCCAGTACCTCTTAATCTGGAGGGGTCAATCAAGACGGCCCTCCAGAGGGGTTTAAGAGGTGGGAGGAGAGGCCTTCTCCTACCCAGAGTTACTTCCACCACGCCCAGCGTCCCAGCACCACGCTGAGCTCACGATCTGGCCTTGTAGAAGGGAGGTACATCTAGAAACAGCTGCTGTTACCATCTTCTGGTCCAGGATCCTGGCCCAGTCTACCCTGGGCCCCACATCAGGGATGGTGAGTTGTTCGTAGAGGGCCCGGTACTCTGCACACAGCTGTGTCACGCGGTCGTGAAGCTGCTGGATGCTGCCGAGGAGAGAGAGCACACGTCTCTGTCAGTTGGGAAGGTGGAGAACCAAGGTGGGGGTTGTGGAGCCCAGATTTCACCCCTGAGACCCAGGCTACTTTGCTGTCCCTTTGCGACACCAGCCTCCTTCAGCAGTGGAGGAACTTGTCCTGGTGCTCTCCACCTTCAGGAATTACAACCCAGGAGAAAGCTACAGGGAGATCAGGGCTGTCCCTTCCCAGCTAGGAAACAACTCTTCCCTCCTGAATTCCACCAAGAAGGGCTGGAGAGTGAAGGGAAGCCAAGCACTAGAGGCCAACTAAAGCTCTTCTTCCATTTTGACCACCCAACAAAAGTCATTTGTTGTAGGAAAGGCAGAGGAAAGGGGGATCGGCCCTGGCGGTGGGACCATGCTTTAGCTCTGCATTTTTCTGGTACCTTTCACAAGAGCTCCCAAATGAGACTGGGGACTCTTGGGTGAGCACCCTGGCAGCTCCCCTCCACACTACTTTACAGTATATTGGCAGAAGCCCCAATTTTAAGGCTGAAGTCTATGGGAAGAAGGATGAAACTCCACCTCTCATGGCAACGGCTGGAGCTCAGCCTAGATCCTAGGGGGATTCCCAATTGCTCAGTGTCCCCGTCTACTCACTCTTTCTCTATCTCAGTAGCCTGAGGGTGTTTCAGCCGCTTGGCACGGTCCACATCCAGAAAGAGGTCCTTCAGCAGGGTCTCTGCTTCCTTCAGGTTCCTGGCATTCTCTGCCTGGAACTCAAAAGCCTGGTTCTTCTGGTGATTGCTGGCATCCTAGAGATCAGGGATGACAGAGGAAAAGGCCTGGTTGGACCACGCAGACAACATTCTCCTTGGCCAACACAGAGGGCCTGGATGCTCAGCACACCGACAACAAAGGAACCCCGGCACAAGGGTGCAGCTGGTGAGTGTGTGCCCAGCCAAGCTGCCTGTTTCGGCAGCTCTCTCCCTCCTGGGCGACCAGAGTGTGGGACAGGCTGGCTGCCTGCCTCTGAGAGGCACAGGGCTGTGCTGCTGCACCGCACGTGTAGGCGAGACAGCCTTGGCTGTGGGAACCATGAGGCACCCAGCAGAAATCACCGAGGGCAGAATTTGGGAGGCCCTAGTATACAGCCCCAGGGGCTGGGAGGCTCTGTAGGGTGTTCTGTTCCTCCACAGCCTCAGGTCAGCCCCCAAAACTGCCCCAGCAAGCTGATGCACAGAGCAGACACCTGACCTGTTATCCCAGACACTGCGTTTCTAAGCAAAGCCTTTCACCTTCCCACCGTCCTCTGCCGCAACTCACCTGCTTGAGCCTGGACTGCGTCTCCAGGATGTCCTTCTCCACCTGGTCAGCATTTGTCTGCATGCGGGAGATGAGCACGGCCAGCTCATTCGTGGAGGATCTGAGAGGGGGAGTGGCAAAGCAGAGGGGTGGGTGAAGGCAGATCACTTTGGGGACATGGTTTAGGGTGGGCTTGGCGGTGCTGGGTTGATGGTTGGACTCGATGATCTTAAAGGTCTTTTCCAACCAGAACAATTCTGTGATTCTACAATTCTCACCCATCACTGGACATGACACAGGCGTGGTTCTTCAGGCCTTTCCCCCATGTCCTCCTGCTCTCCAAAGAAAGAGTCTAAGCCGTGGGCAGGGATGCACACAAGAGGTCGAAGCCTGGCTACGGCCTGCAGCCAAGCGAAGGTAAGAGGTGGTGTGTTCAGGGGGAGGCTTTTTGCACACCACGCAGCCTGGCTGCACAACTCCTCACCGCAGGACACTGCAGATGCTCAAAAGTTCATGTGGATTCAAAAAGCGGTGGAGGAGAAAAAAACCCTCGAAACTGTAGGGCTCCCAGATGCACTGACACCACCTCTGGGTTGGGAAGACCTGAAGCCACAGACAGCTGGAGGCCAGGGAAGCACCCTGCAGAGGCAGCACAACATGCTCGCCCTGTTCGGAGCTGCTTCCCTGGGTGTCTGCCCTCGGCTGCTGGCGGAGGTGGGCGAGATGGCCCTTCAGCCTGACCCAGAACTGCTGTCCTGTGGTCTTGTTTCACACAAAATGCTCTGCGGTTCATCCCGCTGGGATGCTGACAAGCCCAGAGACACCCCAGGGCTGGCCTGCAGTGGCCAGGGACTACAAGCCCCTCTGGGCAGTGTGTGGGCTTGTTGCAGTCACGCTGCTTTCAGGGCTTGGGGACAAACTTCCCAGGGCCATAGAACAACTACAGCCCTCCTCACCCCAGTGAAGGTTTACTGCAGGTCCCCATCAGACCATTCCCTAGCGTCTTTCCCCTCGGTGCCATCACACGAGCGGTGGGTACCATCATGGCCCTTATTCCATCACTGCTATCGAGAATGAGCACCCGGAGCCCTACCAAAACAGCCGTATCCAGAGCCCGCAGCAAGGCACAGGATAGTTCCCGCAGCTGCAGCTCCAAAGCTCCCTGCGGACAAGGAAGCACAAGCCTCGGTGCCACCTCTGTCCTTGTGTCCTGTTGTTTCTCTGCCCTTGAGGACAGTGCCAGCCCTTCCCTCTGGGCAGGGAGAGTGCCGTGCTGCGAGGATGTGGGCGAGTGGAGGCAGGAGGGTGTGGACCAAGGGCATCATCCAGGACTCAAGCTCTTGGATGACTGCTGATGGGACAAAGTTCAAAGCTCAGCTCGGTTACGTGCGACTCTGGGGTCCCAGACCAGAAGAGAAGAGTTCTGAGCAGCAACACCAGGACATTGCACGTGGGGTCAGCTGAAGGGAGGACACTTCTCCAGGGCTGGTTGGTGCAACCTGCCCTGTGCTTTTGGTGGAGGAAGGAGGTAGCAGGAAGGTGCTGTCCTGCAGCAGAGCCACCCACATCTGCCTTCCAGCCACGCGGTTTCCTTCCTAGCCCCTGAATCCAGCAAAGGATGGGGAGAAGCAGTTCCCTTAATGGCTCTGTCATTGCTCCAGCTCCTCATCATGGCTCCAGCTACGCCACAGGTCATGCCAAAGGCTAAAGGAGATGCTGGGATGTTCACTTATTACAGCCTGAAGTGACTGTGAAGTGCCAGCGAGTGTTACGGTCACCCCAAGCCAAGCACTTGGTTGCCACAGACGGAGCTTGTGGTTTAGGTCAGCTCAGCCCACGCTGACCGCGTCTGAGCTCATGTAACTCTAGAGGAGGCACAGCCCCAGCGCTCCTGCTCACAGCATCCTCCTGCCCCCTTTCACTGACTCCTCCCTTGCTTTTGATTTCCCAAGAGGGTGGCGTGGGCCTGCGACGCAGCAGCCTCCAGCTGCCTCGGGGGTTTTAGGTTGGCAGCATCTCCTGGCCATGCCTCAGCTTCCTTGCCTGCGGAATGCATGTCGGCAAAGTAAAGAGGGCACTGCCAGAGCACTTCTACATGGTCTAATTTCAGGGATCCAGTGCCAGAGAGCCCAAGCAGGGCATTCATCATCATCCTCATCAAAGCATCACTCTCTTCTACAACCTGTCTTTCATATCTTGTTAAACATCCCTTCTGCCCCATCTGTGCCCCATGGATGCCTTTCCTGGGGTAAGCCACAGCGCTCGGGGAGACAAAGGGTGATCCCAATTCCCAGCACAACAGGGTGGATGGGAGCAGCGTAGAGCCAGGGCTCAGTCCCTGTGAGCCTCAGCCTGCAGTAGGCTGGAAGCTCTAGGAGGTCCCTCCTCCCCAAGAGGTTACACAATCTCCCACTCATCCCTGACACGCCTGGAATGAGGTGGTGTCCCATGAGCAAATAACTTGAGCACCACCCAAATTTCCTGCCCGGGCTCTCTGCGCAGGAAGGAGAGAGTGAGTCATGGCTGGCCGCAATCCCAGGGGATGGACGTCTTCCCCATGCACTGCAGAGGGCCCATCCACCCCAGAGCTCTGGCTGAATTCAGCTCCCACCTGGGGAGAGTGTGGATGGGGTGTCCAGTTTGAGCCCCGATGGGATGTGACTGTGGATACCTCTGTGCCATTCCAAGAGGGGAGAAGTGAGGACCCATCCTTCCCAGGGAGGGTAGATCACCTGTAAAATCCTGTGTATTCCTGGTGGCACCCCCTTCCTGGCTGAAGGAAACACTGGGACACCCCATCTCTTGGTTCACAAGGCTGGACACACGGATCAGCTTTGTTTTAGCCAAGTCACAACAAAACTATGGACTGACCCGACCTCAGCAACCTCCCGGTCAGGAGGACTCAGCTCTGCCCACCCCCTGCCTGCACTGCCTCTGCACAGCACAGGGCACCCCAGGCTGGAAACACGGACGCTAACAACCGGATCTTCAGGGAAGAAGTGATGCTTCCTGGAGAACATCATCTCGGGAGCAGAGGGTCTCCTCTGCGTGTCCTGGAGATGAGAGCTAGGAGCTCTCCGTGCCAGCCAAGGGAGGAAGCCTGGCAGAGACCGAGCCTCTGTGGCCAGCAGCCCGGCGAGAAGTGGCAGGCTAGAAGTGGCTCCCTGCAAGCAACCGGACCACTTCAGAGTCTACAAAAGACTAGTCTGGATGCTTGAAGAGGCTGGGATGTCCTGGGAGGAGAGGGGTGTCTACACACTGTGCTGGGGGTCAGAGTAAGGCCTGATGCACAGGCAGAGAAGCCATCTGTCCCCCACCGAGCCTCCCACCCTTGCCACGCTCCTTGGTCAAGGTGGGAGCAGTGCCAAGGAACCTGCTGGGTCCATGCACGCTTAGAGCAGTGCCCAAACCACCACAGAACCCCCTATCCCAACCATGGACCATGCCAAGAGCAGCATGAGCTTCTTCCGTCCATGCCAACACCACGGAGACCTCACCATCCTTCCCGGGGCTGCCCCTCCTGCCCCATCCCTGCAGCCCCCGAGCAGGAGCCCTCACTCAACCAGAGCTGACCGCAGTGGGGCCCCCATTCCGAGGTGAGCGTGTGGACACTCAGGCTGCAGAGATGCAGCCTGGCATCGGGTGGGATGCATGGAGCCACAAGCTCGCCTGTGCTCACATCAGGCAGCCCCGGCCTCCTGGGACTCGGGTCGCAGCCGCGGGCTGGCTGAGATGGCTGAAGGCAAGGCTCGGCAGAGCTCCTCCTGCTCAGGAGCCAGGGCAGGCCTCCTCCCTAGGGCTATCTCATGCCTAGGAGAGGCAGAGCACTGTCATTATCGTTATTAATTGGTTCATTTCTCATACCACTTTCTGCCTCCTAGACAGTCCAACTGCATGAAGGGATGGTGTCTCACAGCAGGAGCACGACTCTGCCCCACTCCAGGTCATTCCTGCCAGAGCATGTTTGGGCAGGGCAACAGCACCCACCCGCTTCAGTCCCTGAACCCCTCTGCCCCTTCCTTCCAGGGGACTTTGCTTTATGGCCACAAGGCAGACCCAAACCTGGCCCTGTCCTCCCCGACACACTGAAGTCCTCACACGCTCTGATCTGCCAGCCCGAGTTGCTCGCAGCAGACCACCAGCCATCCCCCATCAGCGCTGGGTCAGTCCCCTGAGCCCGTGCCTGTCCCCCCAGGGACCACACTGCTCTAGACTGACTGGGAGAAGCAGAGGGAGGCGGTGGCAGAAGCAGCAATCCCAGGAGACAATTAAACCAGGAGGTGACTTGCCATCCACCTCCAAAACCACACACGGCCTTTGTCAAGCTCGCACCCAGGCAGCCAGTCCAGCCAGATCGGATTCGGTTCCACCTTCTCGTGAGTTTTCGCTTTCGGCCCCGCAGTGTGCCTCCTCCTAGAGCAGGGCACAGCAAGGATGCCCCTCGGGGACAAAACCGTGCTTGCTACTGCCTCCCTGGGATGCAGCCACCAAGTGAGGGTGGCAAAGAGCCCTGCGAGATGGGATGCTCAACACCATGGTCCCAAGGACCAAGACGAGGCACCTCGCTAGGGGTCTGTGCCAGCAGCAGCACCCGCTAATCGTAAACCCCCGGAGGCAGGGAGCCTCAGCCGCTGCTGAGGTTCTGGCCTTGGGGCCACCAGGAGCAGCTATGGGCCACCAACATTTTCTTGGGGCCATCTGCAGAGCATGTGCTGGCGGCTGCTCCCAAGACAACTCATTCACCTTCATTTTCTCAGCTAATCCGGGCGCTGACCAAGCCCCGGACCACGGCCAAACGAACAAGCCTTTGTCTGACGGTTGGTGTCTCTGAAAACAAGCACAACGAGCTCGGTAATTGCTGGGCTGCTGGCTCCAGCCTCCATCCTGCACAGGGAAGAGATGCGAGGTCTCTCCGGGATGCAACTCCAGTTATCCCGAGAGGATCCTGCTGGGGGAGAATCTGGACCAAACCCTCCTGTGGTGCAAGAGGGTCTGCAGCAAGCTGTCCCAGGAGCCTCCTGAGAAATGGCCAGCCTGGGTTTGGAAGCCAGCTGGGAAGGGGGATAGATTGCATTAGCAAGACTGAAAACAGAGGCTGACACAACTCCAGGGCTTCTGGGGAGGTGTCTCACTGCAGTCAGGCCCCGACAAAGGCTTTGTGTGCAGAGAGCCCCCAGATCTGTCTCTGAGATGAGTCTCCTCAGTGGCTGCTTGCTAACATCGAGTTTGGCCCCCATGGACCAAAACGGTGCAGTTGGGTGCCAGCACCATGTTGTGTCCGCCCAGGCATCTGGACACACACCCCGTCCCAGGCTGCTGCTGTTGGTGGCCCCAAGAGGTGAAGCCAGCACCCTCTTTTCCCTGCAGGTCCCTTCCTCCTCAGAACAAACCCCCTTGCAATTTCCTCAGCCTCTAACCCTGGCTGGGGACAGGGATTCCTGCAGAATCAGTCCACTAACCTACAAAATGCAGAATTGCTGAGAAGGTGGAAAATAACCCCGAGTTAGCAAGGGCAGTGGAAGGGAGGGATGAGTATTCTCTCTGCAGAAACACCCCCTCCCAGAGGACATCCTGCTCCTAGGGAAGCATCCTGGTCCCATCACACATCTCGCTTCCCTGAGCTCAGGGAATCTCCTCAGAGGGGACATGGCTGTCAGGTCCTTTTGGTCTCAGACAGGCCTGAAAGAGGCAACCTCAGCTATTGACCTGCAGAGATCCAGCCTGCCACCGGAATGGATTAACCACCAGCAAACCCACTCCTCACCCATCTCCAAGACCTCAGCAGCACCAACCTGAGCATCCTTCTCCAGAGACCTTGTCCCAGGAGACCAACCTCACACAACCAGCGAGTCCTGGGATCTCAAACCCAGGCTGGTATCTGCTTCACCATCAAGCACATCTTCCTCCACCCAAGCAAAGAAGCAGCGTTTATTCTCCTACTCCAACCTGCCCAAAAGGGACTTTGCACCTCCCTGGCTCAACCAACACAGCTCTGAGCACATCTTCAGGCACTGCACATCGCAGGGGCTGCACAGATACTGCTGGGCTGGAGCACAAAGCCCACCAAAGACAAGGACAACGTCCGGGGCAGCATGTTTTGGCATCAGCTCACAGCAAGCCCCAACTCTCTGGCTGCTGCACAAAGAGGGGTGGTTCTTGGGGTGGCTTAGCAGACATCGGGCGCTCCTCCCTCACCCTCCCCCAGGGTCGACAGGACAGGTTAGGGAGAGGAGTCACACTTACTTGCTAGGCTTGACAGGAGAACCTCTGTTGGGGGAACTTCTGCTCGGGGAGCCTTTGCCCACCCCCTTGAACATGTTGTTGAGGTCCCAGCTGGTCTCCCAGAGCCTGCAAAGTTGTCGTGGGTGCTGGCTCTCTGCTCCGGTCTGTCGGGATGGAATGACAAGACTCAGCGAGGGAAGGTCGGGGGTGCGCTAAAGAGCAGTTTCTGGGAGGCTCCTCCCCAAACACAGGTAAGCAGCAGCAGAGATGGAGGCACATATGAAAAAATTACTCGAAAAACCAGTTTGGGATGGAAAGAGCAGAGCCCCAGAGGGAGAACGGGAGACCTCGCCCTGGCTTGGAGAGCGTTTTGGTGCACACAGCCCCAGCCATGCAGCAGTTTCCCAGCGGGGGGGGCAGAGAGCGTGGCCTCTGCAGGGAGGAAAAGTCTACAAACGCGACTTGGAGGGAGCACGCTGCGACTGCTGAAACGCCCTGTAAAGCATCTTCTTGCATTAGACATCTAACATGCTAGAGGAGTAGCAGAAGGCCCATGGAGGAAGCCAACCAAGAGTTTTCCAAGGTGGCAGCAGCAATTTGGGAACTACCAAATCGCAGAACATGATGCTGTTTTCCAGTTCAATAAAGTTTTGGCTCGGGCTCTGCACGAAGTGGCACTGGCTCCAGCAAAACACTGAGGGTTCACGGCAGAACAAGGTCAGCAGCTCCAGCGCAACATCACAGCAGCCCCAGCCAGCAAGATGCAGGCTCTGGGACCACACTGGGTACCAAGACCTGGGTCTGAGGCTCCAGCTAGACACTATCGACAAGACCTTAGAGCAGATTTTGCATCTGGGCAGCTCTTTCCCCTGTGGAGCAAAAGTTCAGAGTCCCAACTGGTTTCCAGTTCAGCCCAACAACACCCTGGCATCTCCGTGGCTCTGGGGGATGCCTGTCCAGGCTGTGCTGCACAGTGGGGCTGCCCAGCCCCATGGCTCTCCTAAACCACAGCAAGGGCTGGCTGCTGTCTACATCCTTTGGGTTTAAGATAAAGCAAATTCAACGTTTCCCACAAACCAGGAACCCTGTGTTTCAGGCTGAGCCACCATGGATCTCACAGCAATATGGGATCCTTGTCCAGCGCGGGATCAGAGAGGGAGGGCAGAGGATGGAGGAGGAAGGGGACAGGAGCAGATGGGGACCACAGTCCCCCCGTAAGGACCAGCCACCCATGATGCTGATGCAGGTTAGTGGATGTTCTTCCCCATTTCCTGTAGCCCAAAGACAACCCAGGGCCAGAGGCAAAGGCCTGGGGTCCATTGTCACTTTCTGGGTGACCTCTTGGTCCCCTTCCAATTGGCACAAAACAAATCATGCTTATCTCAGGAGAGAGGGAAAGACACACATGGAACAAGGCTCCTTCACAAGGGGCTTGCTTTCTGCTATAGGTCTGCTCTTCTACAAGCTACAAAGCTTTTTGTGGTGGTATCACAGCTTGGGCTCTGCTTCTGAGAGCAGGACCTCAGAAGCATGAAGACAGGAGCCCCCCCACCAGCTCAAAGCACTGGGAGGTAGCTAGTGTGGACCTTAGGAGGAGGGGTGAGCTCTTCTCCAAGGGAGCTAGAGTTAACAGAGACCTGCTTCAGGGCCTGGCTTTGCTGCATGGAAGTCTTCAGACAGGGTGGAAAGCAGTTGCTGAGAGATCGCCCCTTTGCCATTAACATCCAGTTGACCAGACCTGCTTTGCTAACAGAGCCTGGCTTTGCTGCATGGAAGTCTTCAGACAGGGTGGAAAGCAGTTGCTGAGAGATCGCCCCTTTGCCATTAACATCCAGTTGACCAGTGACAGCAACGATGCTCTTTGACTGGAGCTGAGGGTCCTGGGGAGGAGAACCCAGCACATCACCTATAGCCCACAGGACCAGACCCTGCTGCATTGGCATTCAGAGGGTTAAAGCAACCTGGGGCCTTGGCAGAGACAAGAGCTGAGTGCATTCAAGGCTAAGTAGACCTCAGTTTGTACCCACACAAAACAGGAGCACGCCAGAACCTCCAGGACAGCCCCTTCTCCATGTCTGTTGGTGTGAGCCGGGAGGGGATCAGTCCCCAGTGAATTCAAAGTAAACTAATTTGAACAAGACGGACTGCCTGTAATCCCCGGGAAGAGAGCGTGTTCACACGTGGAGGAAGCACTAAGCATTAACACAACAAGCAAACCAGGCACATACTGACACGCACGCCCCTGGACAAGCTGCTTCCCAAGCCATCCATCACCCGCAGCCCGGAGCCAAGGGCTGCAGCTCCTCACCTGCCCAGCTTTCAGACAGCACCTTCCTCTCCTCTGTTTAACAAGACAGATCCTTCTCCCAGCCAAGTCCCACCTGGCAAGGATCCCTCGGAAAGAGCATTTTGAAGGCTGATACTCTTTGATCTGTGCATGCAGACACGGGCTTTGGCAGCCGCAGCAGCCTCCGAGCCACACGCAGAGGGACGAGCGCGGGGCTGAGCTCAGGGCTGACGTGAGGAGCGGGCTTGGAAGAGGACACCAGCCAGAGAGCCAGGCCACATCCTGCCTGGGTGTGAGCCCTGGTCCAGGAGTGATGCTGAGCATCCAGCCTGCCTCACCACAGCGAAGGGACGTGCCTCTTCCTCACGGGAGGACAAGAGGCAGAGCCAGCCTGCTCGCCCAGCACCGGGGAGGATGAGGGGGCAGCTCTTTGCCATCTGCTCCCCTGCCAGTGGAGCAGGGCTCGCCCAGCCCTCAGCAGAGCCCTGAGGGGTCTGTCACCATCCCAGCCTCAGGAAAGAGCAGCAAGAGGAAGCCGTAGGTAGAGGCAGCCCAGTCTGCCCCATGCTGCAACAGCCACAGGTGAAGGGGATGTCACTTGGAGAGTCCCCGGGGGAACACTTGTGATGGGCACGGCTTGCTTCAGCCCCGGTCACTTCCAGATCCTCACCAGGTTTTGTTCAGACTACCCCAGCCGTGCCAGGGCAGAATACCACGGTTAACCCAGGCCCTGCAAGAACCAACAGGCACAGAGACCAGTTCAACCAGTTCTCCACCACAGCCGCCCACACAGCTGTGCCCGGCACTTGGACCAGAGCCCAAAAACCCTGTGCAGGACCGCCCCACCACGTACTTGCTTCTCTGCAGCTGGAAGGCCAAGCATTGGCCCCCACGACCACCGAAACAGCATTGCCAAAGGCTTCCCACCGCCCAGCTACCCCCTACCCCAGGCAGGGAGCCCCCCACCCCAGCTGCATTCCCAACTATGCACTGCATCAGGTACTGAGCTCCCTGCTGCCACAGCTGGCAGAGCTGCCTTGCCCAGGCAAGATCATCCCGGGAAGGATGGGTCAGGGCTGGGCAGCTTTCTTTTCATTCCAGGTGGACCAGCCTCGAAACGCTGCGGTTGATCCGTAGGCAAAGCCAATCCATGAGCAGCTTGTCCCTTGCCCAGGCAGGTCTACAGCTTGGCTACAGCTCACTTTGGGGGCTGAGACGCATCTCCCAGAGGTATAGACCTGGGGCTGGCTGCTCTGGCAGGAGATGGTATGGGAAGTCACATCATAATCCCTTTATTCACTTTACAGAACTGGATCTGGGATTCATCCCAGTAGCCTGGAGCTGTGCCAGGATGCAGATGCCTGGTTTTGCAGAGCAGTCACATAACCAGATGCTTCTTGCTGCTCACACAGATGAGTAGGTCGCTGCAGGGCCAGATAGCAGGCACAGCTGCATAGAGGACCTTGGTGAGCAGGTAACATTTCAGGGAAGGAAGATTTCAGGAACAATTCTGGACTCATCATTCATGAGAAACTGGCAGGGGAGGGATTAGCAGATGGCTTCATCATTAGGCAGGCCTCTCAAGTTTTTACAGGGGAGATGATGGCTTAATATGACCCATAAATGATTTACTATTACCCGTTAAATCCATTTGCCCTTCTGGGTGACAACATACTTGCCTCCTCTGCGCCTCTCCTCTCCCCTCCACACCAGCCTCTGCACACCAGTCCTCTGGATGAGTTTTCTTCCCACTTCACCTCCTTGCTTTTGAACTTCTCTGTTCTTGAGATCATTCTCCTGGGAAGCGATGCGCTGAAATCAAAGCAACGAGCCCTTACACCGCACACCCCGTCACACCACCAAGAGCTGCTGCTGGCCGGACACTGCAGGGAGATCTCCACTGTCAAGGTCTTCAGTGACGCTGTAGAGCAGAGCAATGGAAGGACCTTCACAACAAACTGAACGGCTGGCAGATGGGAGGAGAAAAGCAGGAACCATCAGTGAGCGCAGATGCTGAAAACAGCCTTGATTTGTTCATAAACCACCAGGTACAGAGGAGCAGTTAACGCATCTCCTCACCCCTGCAAAGCACCTGCTAACGATCACCCATATTTCCACCAAGGCCCCATCTCACCAACTGCCCTGTCCAGTAGCACCCACCGCCACGTCCCTGAGGACAAGGTTCGGGAGAACTTGATGGCCGTGCGGTCAGCGAGGCAACGCCCAGCAGCTGGAGAAAGGTTCCCTACTCTCTCATCTTCATTCCCACGGAAAAGCAGAGGGAAGTCACAGCCGCTCCTGCCTGCACTCAGCCTCTGATTACGCCTGATGGTTTCGGAGAGATGCACGAGGCTGCAAACAGGCAGAAGCCCTCTGTGACAGTGACAGATGCTTTGCCACACGGAGATGCTGCTTGTTTGACAACAGGACCGGCAGCTACAGCCAGCCCAGCCCAAGGCTCGTTGCAAAGGATACACCATCTTTGCAACTAGAGACAGAGGCTGTAAGATTTGAGCTGTCCTCAGCGAGAGGGAAACCCTCCTAAGAGTCTCCAAAGATACAGAGAAGAGGAGAGCATGGAGAGTAGCCATGGGAGTCAGGAGCCCCCAGACACCCACCACCTTGGGAGGTATCACAGCCTGTTCCCACTGTGCACAAGTCAGCCTCCTTTTTCCTCGCAGACACCACGGATGGCATCTTTTTGTATAATTTTTTCCCAGTCCTTTTTCCTCCTCGCGGAGCAGTATTCATACAACCCAAAGTGAAACTCCAGCGCCTCAGAATAACCTGCCTATTTGTCATGGTTTAACCCCAGCTAGCAATGAGGTACCACACCGCTCGCACACACACCCCTCCCGTGGGGTGGGGGGAGAATCAGAGGGAAAGACAAGGAAGCTCGTGAATTGAGATAAGAACTATTTAACAACTGAATAGAAATTAATATTATAGTGATACTCATAATATTAACAATACTATTGCTAATAAGTAATTAGAATAACAGAAGATAGAACAAACGATACAACTGCTCACCAACCGCTGACCAACACACAGGCAGATCCTGAGTAGCCAGAGTCAGAGCCCGAGAGCGAGCGCGGCGGAGTCCAAGCGCGCCCCGTGAGCGACAGCACGAGCAGGAAAGCCAACCGACCCACCAACTCACTAACGAATGAGCAAGCTAGCAAGCTAACAAGCAAGCGAGCAAGCAAAGGAGCTGTAGCCACCTGGCCCGCTCCCCACTTGGGTACTGAGCATGCCGTGCTATGGAATGAAATCCCCCTTCGGGCAGTTGGGGTCAGCTGTCTGAACTGTGACACACCCCCCCACTGCTTGTAGGGAGAACGTTTGGAACACGGGTGCAGTATCAGAAGCTGAAAAAGTCCTTGTACTTGGTGCAAGCACCCCCCAGCACCAGCTAAGTAAAAAAACCCCACCTTATCAGTACTAATCTCAGGGGAAATTCAAAAAAACCCCACAGCCTCATACCAGCCACTGTGAAGAAAATCAACTCTGCCCCGATTAAAACCAGCACACTACTTCAAAAAATTGCCACCCTACTGGGAAAATAGGACACTTGGCTTTCTCAAGTCTGAAATTACTCAGTTCCCAAACCTTGTTTTGGGTTGCTCTATCTTTACCAGCTGAGAGGGGAGGGGACGTGCAGAGGTCCCCACACCACTCCCTGCAGGTCTGATTAAGACTCATTAAAGAGCTTACCGGGACAGGGCTGGGCTCAGCACCCTGCCAGTCAGCAGAGGTAAGGGGGCTCTGGCTTCAGAGCTGGCTCAGCACCGAGGGGCCTCTCCCCAGAACAAGAGGAGGCCAAATCCAGCCCAGCTTCCCTGGCACAGATGGGAAAGCCCCAGTCCTGATCCTCTGACCCTCCCCAAATACCGAGGACATCCGCACCATAACAGCTCCGACCCGGCGCTTCATGGGCTACTCATCCCGAGCCCCTTCAGACAGCAAAAGGACCTGCCCGCTTCCCACCCCTTCGCCTCTCCAGGCTCCCTACAGCATCCCACAGCTTCTACCGAGTGGAAGCCCTAGAGCTAACGAGCAGGACACGACAGCAGTTCCCTACAGCAGCTACTGCTGTTAGCCAGTCTCATTTTCCTCCCCGCAGAGGATTAGCAAAGGCTGTAATCGCACTAAATAAATTAATTAATGGCAGATTCTCAAGACACTTTGTCTGGAAAACTTGTTTATAACTTACAGGATGCAGCCTGCAAATTTGGCTTTATTATCCAGTGACACCGCTGAAGGATGTCCCCAAACGCAACGATGGGATCTGAGCGTGTCCTAGATCATTAACCAGGCAAGGAGACGTCATTAACCACCGCCCTGGGAGGGAGCACACACGGCCCAGCTGGAGAAGCACCCCGTGAA
>NW_010262424.1:38862-57488 GCF_000690775.1 Eurypyga helias
TGGCCAAGCAGCAGCGCCCTGGGGAAGGGACCAGCCCCTCCAACGCCAGGCACGAGGCAATCGGCCTGTGTCGGGATGATGGGAAGTTACGCGGAGGACAGGTTTGCTCTCCTCTGTGCCTCCGCACTCAAGTGATGCAAAGGTCCCGTAACGCGCTGGAATACCTGCAGGATGGACGGGCGGCCAGCTGGAACACGAACCCCAGCGATAGCCCAAAGGTGGATCTGCCTGGGAGAAATCTCCCACCCCGATCCAGAGCTGGATGAAGGAGAAGGCGTTCAGAAGAGGGGTCCGGGCCGGAGCACCCCGTTTGGCAAGACCTGAAGGGCGTTAGGAAGGAGGATGCTCACGCACCTGAGCGCACATCCCATTTTCAGGCTCCTTCCAAACCACACCAAGCCCATCCAAGGGCCCTGCTGGCAGTGCGGGGCTAGCGGGACGAGGAGGTGGCCCCCCCTTGGGCAACCAAGGCAGGGAGCAGGAGGCAGAGCGCGGGGACAGCCCCTGCAAACCACCTCCTGGGCAGGAGGGCAGCGCGGGAGCCCAGCCTGACTTCAGGGGCAGAGGGTGCAATGCAGAGCCAGGGTGGCTCACACCCCCCCGGGGGGCAACCTGCCAGCCCAGAAGCCCCAGATGCTTTCCAACAGGATGCAAATCTCCTGCAAAGCTCAATTTTTGAGCTGCCAGTGCCCGGTTCAGTGGCGAGCGCTTCCGTGTCACAGGCAGGGACCAGAGCAGGGCTGACTGTCTGCCACGACTAATTCTGCGTGGCCAGACTTTGCCTTCCCCGACTTAATTTGGTGCTCTGAGACAATTAGACATTCTCCTGCTTCTGTGGAAAAAAAAAAGCAAGCACTGAAGGTAATTCAGAGAAGCTTTGATGCTGCTCTTTAGTCATTCGGGCACCACAGCCACGGCATCGCTCTCCGGACTGACCATGGGCTGGGGATGGGAGTTACTAATCCTCATGCGCAGCGTGCGAGCCTCGGGCAAACTGCACGGTCACTGTCCCTCGGCCCAGCAGGGGAGGGGCAAGAAAGACTATTTCCAGAGCGAGAATTTTAGCTTTAATAACCCCAAAGCTAGGGGTGCCTGGCAGTGGAGGAGTTTGCCGAAGATCACAGCGCGGCCGTGCCTAGAAATGCGAAGTACACACGGGAACCCGGGTCTGAACGCGAACTGGATGGCACTGGAGACATGAAAGCTGCGCCCAAGGCCACGTGCGCACAAGAAACATGCAAACTATACCCTTTGAACGTGGTTATAAACCACCCCCTCTGCTTTTTAGGCCAGAAGTGGGAAGGTTTTTCACCCCAGGTTACTCGCAGCAGCCCGGAGAAGGGCTGGGGACGCGGGGCGGGGGACCCACGCAGCTGCCTCCCTCCCACGCCAACCCTCGCCCGCAGGAATTTGCACTTGGGCTTAGCTCTAACCCAAACATCGTCACCCGGCGCGCAGCACAGGGCCAGGCGCTCGCCGTTCGCTCCGCGGCACAAGAAGGTAAATCCCCAGTGCAAACAAAAACAAAGAGCGAGGACGCTCTCGGCACTCGGGCTGGATGCTCTGGAGCAAGGACCCCTGGCTCTGTCCCCACCCTGATCCACAACAGCCGAGACTTTTGCAGCAACAGCAGCAGCTTCCCGACGGGGAGAGCAGAGGACGGAGGCTCTGCTCCTCAGCAGAAGCAGGCCAAGGAGACCTCAGAGGGGCAGGGAGCGGCCGCACCTCACAAACCTGTTCACCCTCGGCGCAGTCTGGGCGAGCCCAGCACGAACCTTTGCTGTAGGTGTGTCCCTCCGAACCGCTGCGCCATCAGCGCCGGGAGCATGGAGACGCTCCACGCCAAAGCCTCCGAGTGCCGGGGCCAGAGGGGTGGCTGCGGCAGGCCCCTGGACGAGGGACCTGAGCAGTGACCCAGGTGCTGAGCAGTGCTGGGCTGGGCCCTGCAGCCCGCGGCTGCCCAGCACTTCCTCAATCCAGAGCCGGGGAGGGAGGGGAAGGCCAAGCAGGCACCGAGAGCTGCTGCTGCTGCTCCGGCCTCAGCCCCAGGCCAGCTCCGAGCACGCAGGCTGCTAACCCCCCTCCACTGACGCCACTGAGCAGCTCCAGGCCACTCTCTGCTCCTTCCCATCACATGCTGAGGGCACCCACCCGGATCAGAAGGGGCTCTTTGGCAGACAAACCAACCTCCAGCTGTTCCTGTGCTTGAAAACAGCGATCCAGCCCTGAAGAAAACGAGGAGCAGCTATATACAGCCAAGATCCCATCAAATCACCCCCTCAAGCGAGCAAACTCCCAGTTTACATCCCGAGCAGAACACCATGGGGGGCTGGTGCTTGCAGCTCTAACAGGACCAATAACAAGCTACGCAGGGGTGCAGACACCTCTCAGCAGATGTGTCTTCTCACAAGAGCCAGCTCTACTTGTTCCCACCATAGCTGGACTTCCCACACCTCAATTCCAGGGAGCGTAGCCCCTCGCTGCCCGGTGCAGGCGACAGGCTGCCAGCCGAACCTGCAGCCAGCTCATCAGGGCTCTGCAGCCACGAAGGCCACTGAGAACTCAGCCCGGTGCTCGCCTGGGATGCACCTGGAGCAGCTTGGAGTAGACAGCAGTAACTTTCCCCAGTAACACAATACCTTCAAAACACCCCACATTCCTTGTTTCAAAGCAGGGACTTATTTCGGAGCTCCCAGGCCAGACTACTGCCATC
The DNA here is from genome assembly GCF_000690775.1 of Eurypyga helias. Taxonomy (NCBI): domain Eukaryota; kingdom Metazoa; phylum Chordata; class Aves; order Eurypygiformes; family Eurypygidae; genus Eurypyga; species Eurypyga helias. The sequence continues at coordinate 41,576 of NW_010262424.1, forward strand.
CCATGCTGCCCCCTCTTGTTCTCCTTAAGCTGCCTGGTCGGTCCCACGCTGACCATTTCTCATAACCGTATGTCCCATTAGTCCCCCAAGACCCACCCCTTGTCACTGGACCCGAGTGTGTGACCAGAAGCCCCAGATACAGGCGTTATCACCGATGGCGGGGCCGAGGGCTGTGATGTACTTCTCATTCCTATTTTAATGGATGTGATGGTAGCAGGCATGGCGAGCTCAGCCTGTAATTGGAATTCCAGTGCTAAACCCAAAGATTCTCCATAGGAAAAGCTGATTGAAAGCAATAATCTTGACAGTTCTGCCAGATTCCAGATTGGCAATTAACGCAGGCAAGAGAGCAACAGCGCAGCTTAACGAAGGAGCAGAGCAACGAGGAAGGTCAACAAGCACCACAAGCCAGCGCGCTGGCTGTCCCAGGCACAACTGATGCTTGCCAGTTCCCAGGGAGCCGGTTTGCTCCGTACGAACATCGGACCCTTCCTGCGCTGCTCCCGCAAAGCCTCACCTGTGCCATTCCCAGCTCCAGGGGAAGGCTAAGCCTCAATCCACTGCCAGTCTGCCTTTCATCATTCCCATGACCCGAATAAGGGTATTACTACCCTCCACCTTCTTTTTTGCCTCCATCCACATTTTTACCTATTTTCCCAGTGCTTTCCACACCATTTAAGTCACAGGCCGGCTTACAAACCCCACTCGCTTTCCATGAGCATTTCATCCAAACAAATAAGCCAAGTTATCTCCGAGCAGCGGAGTTATCCGCGCCTTCAGGCAGAAGATCCTCCTCCAGAACTAAGCAGCCACTCTCCGGGGGTTAAGTAGCCCCAGGTGATGGTGCGACCTCGATCCTCTGAAGGCTTGGGAAGCCGAGCGCTCCGTGCTCTCAACCCTCAACACAAACTACACGCCTCAGAGGTCAGGAATAAAACGTTACTGTTCTCAGATTCCTTATCTGCGTTCAACTAACCTGCCCAAAGACATCTGACAGAGGCCAAGTGCCTTTGGCTTTCTAACAGTAACCCATTAGCGAGTGGCTCCAGTACAAGTCTCACTGGAATCAATCCAGGCACCACAGGGAGTCGTGGTGGGAAAGCAGGAAGGAGTTTGGTTTGCAAACCAGCAAACAGCTCTCCCAGTGATGTGTTCTGAAAGCTGAGAACAAGAGCAGTGCAGGTGAACGTACACAGGGAGAGGTACCACCAGGCGGGTCAAGCAGCTATGGTGCGGCCTTTCCTCGTCCAGAAGGAAACCAGCTCCACGGGGCAATCTGTCACTCAGGACACCATTTTCTAGACACCACCACTTGACGAACGAAGCACTGAACGCCCTTCTTCACTCTACGCTTCCCCTTTCTCTTCTAAAATCCCCCTTGCATCCAGAGGCAACTGGAATTAGCCAGAACACCAGAAATTCTCATTGTTTCCCATGTTGCAAAAATTAAACACAAGCAAGGAGTTCCTCCTCCTTCCCTAACCCTTTTCTGAGCTCTTCAGGCCCTCTTGAAAGCTGGAGTACTCACAAATCACATCAACTCGGAACAAAGAAACGAACGTTCATATTAAAATAATGGGAATTGTTAATTCCCATCATTCAGCTGGCATGCACCTTGCACGAAAAATTCCCACAACAACGAGCTGGACGATCCGCAGCGAGAACAAACAGCGGTTTCAGCTTCCAGCTACAGAGTGAAAACCCAAACGCTGCTGGTGGAAACTTCCAAGTAGTTTATTTAGGAACAGTTATGCCCATGTGCTGTGTTGGGTGGGTTTTTTTCCTTTTTAAATGCTCCCCTTTATGAAATTACCCGCATTTTGAAAGTGCCTATCGCCTTGATATAAAAAAAAAAGCTGTCTGGCATGAGAGAGATCTGGCACCAAGGAACTGCTGGTCTCCTGTTCCTTATCCCTCATTTCAGGTGGATCTACTGACTGAGGAAGGAAGCAACGGATGAAGTCCAGAAAAAGATCATCGTGTTTTCAGGCAAGGTTTAGATCAGAGACAAAACGAACACTGCGAGACCCAACTTCCCACGAAGAGCAAGTAACTATTTCTAAAGCCGCCCATGAAGCTAGTTTCCCAGGAAAAGCCTTGTAGGAATAGGTTCTACACTGTATTTGGGTGTTTAACAAAACGTGTATGGATAAAGAAGGATCCTGTCAGTCCAGAGTACAAATTCAGGTTATGCCTCATCCTAACTGGGGCAACCATTAACATCTGGGAAGGAATTTGCCACCCTTATCGATAAGGAAAGAGGCTCTATTTTGTCATTTCCGAATGTCACTTTTTTTTAAACAGACTTCTCTTTACAAAACTGTGTTTCTCAGTGGGGACTGGGAGTCAAAAGGGAAGAGAAGTTAGCCCCTTGGCTACTGTTTCATAGCCTTGGTGTAGGCAGCCTCACCTTGATGGTTTAGTTCTGCACCTACTTTTGTCTCTGTTTTCCAATCACACCCATATTTCTAGACCAAAATCCCAAATTACAGTATCAAACCGAGGGAGGAAATCAAATTATACCTAAGCCCTGGTCCATGCTAAGTAGATGTGTATCAGCCCTGACCAGGCCAACTTCCCCCACACAGAATGGAATTTTTCTGTTCTCCAGATTATTTTCAGCTATTTATAGTGTACGGATGCTTCCAAATAGATCATTTGTCTTTAATACACTGGGAGAGAATGTGAGTGCACACACATAGACACAGAACACAGGGAAGAAGATGGTAAAACCTCCCTCTGTTGGTTTCAGGTGCAGACCTTTGTGTCCTAGAACCTCTTGGAGCTTTTCTTTCAACACAGAATAAAACCTCTGTTCCTCAGGGGGTCCCGGTTAACTTTTGAATCCAAAGATGCCCTTTATATATCCTGTGAGGCCACTCTTGGCCTTCTGCTCCACCTTGTCCTCCAGAGGTGGGAAAGCAACATGGTTAAGGGCCAGGTCAAAGAACAAGGGTTTGCATGGGATGGGCTGGAAGCCCGGAGGGAAGTGCACGAGGCTGACTTGCTTGCTGACAAGAGAAGGATCCAGGCAGAAAGTCTCAAACCGTTCCGAGAGTGGCTGAAAGAAACCAACCCAGAAACGCAAATTATACACGTGTGAAATCAAAGCTGACAAGGGTCAAACAAGCAAAGAAGATAAAGCAGCAACTTGAGACAACAGAAGCTGAAGTTCCCCCTTGCGTGGTATCTTGGGCCCTTGAAAATGATTCAAACCCCTGGCCAAGCATCACTGCAAGTTCTCTAGACAAACATCCCAAGCGCAGGGAGAAAGCTAGATGTAAAACAAACGAAGATGCAATGCCAAAAGCTGCCAGCAGCTGCCTAGCTCCCGCCCAAGGAACCCCACCCTGCCAGCCACCTTCAGCACGTACAGGAGGAAAACAAGCCTCACTAAATCTCTTAAAGCACTAGTCACGACCAAACTCCAGTCAGCATGACATTTGAGCTCTAAGAGACACTCAGGTAACCGGTTAGGAGTGATGTTCATTAAGAACAAGACTGGAATTTGCCTGAGCTCTCAGCTCTTACCTTGCCATCCTTGACCTGAGATGGAGACTCAGTCTCATGAGTATCATTTGCATCTGCAAAACAGAAGAAAGAGTGGTAAGGGGCTAGATCTTGGCATGAACTGACTGACCCAGGAGTCAGCAGCCCTCTAAGTTTAGCTCTGAGCCTGGCTTTCTGGGATACATGACTATTTCCAGCAGAAGCAGCCTGCTTTTAGACTAAAAGGATCACATGTATTTTATCTACAGCCATCACAGCTTTCCAACGATGGAAAGCATCTCCTTCCCATTGCTGTGAGCAGCTCCTGAAAGCTGAAGTTTCCAGTTAAGCACAAAGCAGATGAAAATAAGGCCCCCAGTGGGGTCTGTTAAAGGAACATGAAGGCACCAGGAGACAAGGCAACCCATTACTCATCTTGGGTTTCCAGCAGCAGGCGCAGGAAAAGCAACAGCCTGAGAAATCATAAAGCTCATCCATTCCCCCAGGTTCCCCTACCCTGGTCGACACTGACAAAGAGCAGAACATCACGGCTCTCCTCTTTTTCAGCAGTTCTCCCAGCCAGGAAAAACTGGGATGAGTAAAGCCAACCTGTTCGCAGCAAAAAGAATTAAACCCCAAAGAGAGCGTTCTGTGCAGGTTACGAAATGCACATCCTCATGAAGCATCTTCACGTCTCTGGGCAGGGAGCATCGTGCCAAGTGTCTAGTCAGCGGTTGCCCAGCTGCACTACACACGGCTACAAAAAAAAGCTAGAACTGGGGAGAAAAATTGTTTTCCAGAGCCTGCATAAATCCGAGTGAAGTGAAAAAACAACTGGAACTTCAGAAACAAAATAAAAGAAATGAAAATAGCTGCAGCGGCATTATTCAAGAAACGTTAGACCTCCGGTATAACTGTGCAACTCACCTAATATAGCTGCTGCTTGCAAGGAGTATTTCTCTGCATTGACTTGAGTGATCAGATCCTGAACATCAGGCAGCTCCTAGGTCATGAAAGAAGATTATTTGAGAGCCTGAAATGTGCCAGAGTTTAAGAGTTGGCCCAAAGGAAGAACTAAGGAACTAAGTCCTAGTGCTGATACGCCTTCCCAGAAGAGGAAGAGCTACAGTCCAGTCCTGCAGGCGCTACAGGACGAGCATGGCAGAGAGTGCAGACGTCAGAGTGCGGTAAATCGTTACGGAGCTGTTACACAAATTACTACTGCCAAGCCAGGGGCCAGCTGAGGCATTTCCACATCACTAGAAAGTCTCTGCTATGATGTGTCACAGACACCCTTGAATTACTATTCTTCCCACTTAAACACTAGTCTGGAATTGCAATGGTCTGGCACCTAATTGACAACAAATACTGGGACAGAGCTTCATCATAAATTTCAGCTCCCTTCCGCACACAGGGTTGGGTTCCTACCTTCAAGCTGTTGGTGTAAGATCCAGCTCCTGACTGAACTTCACGGGCATATTTCAATACTCTCTCATATAAAACAAGAGCTTCACTCCATTTCTTTACCAGGACATAGGACTGTGCAATGAAGAAACACCTGCAACAGTAAAGAGCAGCTCATCGTGCCGTGGTCTGTCATCCACACCTTTCCCCAGCTCAAAAGACCAATAAGAGAAGACATTATTAAGCAGCACTGGCCAGTTTTCCCCTAGCATCCGTTCTTATTTCACAACACAGCAGAGGTAACCGCATCTGTACAGCACAGAGCTCTGGAGTAACAGCCTTTGAAGATGGAATGCCCACTAAAGAAAGCCTGGCTGTGTCTCAGTCACCTGTAAGCTTTGTACACAAGCGTCTTCAATCCAATCTCCTTTTGGAAGTTCTTGTCCTCTTCTAGGCCAGGAAGCTGCGTCAGTTCCACGAGGTTCTGTGCAAAAGAGAGAGAGGATTAAATTCAGGCGTTGTCTGCCTCTGGAATCTGCTGGAGTAAGAGAAAGCAGCCCCTTTTAGCAAGTCAACAGTACACTCCCATGGAAATAGTTTCCAGTTTTCTAATTATCAGTACGCTAACCTCGTAAAGGACACTCACTGAAACTTGTGCAAGTCTGCCCTCAGGACAGATTTCCTGACACAAACAGGAATTAGGACAAAGACTCCTCACATGAAAGAATTACTTCATGTGAAATAAGGCATTTCCCATTCCCAACTGCTTCAGCCACAGGCTCCCACAGTTAATTGAAACTTTATGTGAGAAATTGAGAAACTGCCTATGAAGAAGGCCATTTTAAGTATTTTTAGCTGCTACTTTTTCTGGGCCGCAGAAACTAAGGCAGCTAGCAGGGTGCTGTGTAAAACAGTCAGAAAAAACATTCTAAAGTGAAAAAACAAGGGCATCCATTCTAGCAGCATTTTCTGTTCACAACTAAAAGGATTTCTTTGTGCTTCTTGCAGAGGTTGAACACCTTCACCATGGTTACTGTAGGTACCGAGCTGCTCTTCAGACTCCACGGGCAGCTCGCCTGCGCTGCTGTATTTTCTATAATAACCTTTTGCACCAAAAGTTCTCCAGTCGGTCTGAATAACTGGATTTGTTTTCCCAGCATTACCTGCAAAATGATATCATAGAGACGGATCAGGTCCTGAGGCCGTGGCGTACGCTTGCCGTCGTCTTCTGACCGCTGCTGCTGCAGCAGTGCCTTCTGCAGAGCCTTTGCCATGCTCTCATTGCGCTTGATGGCTGTCGACAGCTTGATATAAGTCAAATAACTAGAAAGATGAAAGATAAAATACCATTAGCAGACTGTCAGAACTACTCAGACGTTACTCTCTGTTCTGAAAACACTCCTCCCTCCAGTCTAAGATGGTACCAGTGGGGTAAAACATCTCAGAGGTCAACATGAGAGTCTTAAGTCAAGTGTTTTCTAAGCTGCATGAATCACATCCTTATCCATACAGTCATCTGTTGAGGTGTGAGAAGCCCAGAACAAAAGCCCCATAAAACAAAACTAAACAAAAACCTTGACATGAGAGCATGACTTCTTCCCATTAGCACAGGCAGCAGTGTTTGCTTATTACCTGTGTAAGTACTGGATGTTGGACACCTTCACAGAATCATTTTCCAGAGAGTGTTCCCGCTGCTTCTGCGGAAATTGAGGACAAAACACTGCATGATTTACTTAAAACTGGCAGCCAAAAGAAAACATCAGAAATAACTCAAGGTTTGGATAAACCAGGAAAGGTGTAACAGACATCCAGGCAAAAGAACGAGGGCTTCTACAGTGCTATTCACCCTCTCCGGTTCTGAAGAGAATAAAAATCAAAAGATGATGGACCCTGCAGCTTTTTATTGAAGAGATCCCAGCCACTTCTACTGTTGGGCAAGTTTAACAATGACAGATCAGTCCCAAAATCCATGCTGTTCTGTTGAAAGTCGCAACACCAACATTTGCTGCTCACCTGGTCTGGTTTCAGATCTTCCCGCACAGCCTGGATGGCATCTCTACACTCACTGAGTAAAGACTCGAACAAACGCTCCTTTGTCTCCTCATTTTCTGCCTAAGAGCAAAGTTAAGACAGGTATCTGTTACCAGTTTTTGTATTTTACATCCCATCATGCAGGAATTAACCGAGAAGATTCAACAATATTTCTCCCAAATTACAGCTTTAAGATCCAGGGGAGGCTAGAACTCAAATCCGTAACTGTCTGCAGGATGTTTGGGGGGAAAAACGGGCAGAAACTGCAGGGAAGACGGTCGGTGGCAAGACTCCGGCAACACTGAAGGCCTAGCACACACATCCCTGCAACACCTGCCTTCCCAGCAACTCCCTTCCCTTCCAGGATGGCACCCACATGGGAACAGCTGAGGTTGGGAAAGGCACCAACCCAGAGTGCTCTTGTTATGCTGATTTAACCTTTTTCATGTGGTAAGAACACAGAGATGATTATCTTCCCTACCCTCCCACTCCAGTAATGCTCACAGCGGCAATAATGTGCTTGTTTAAAGCATCTTTTAAAGCAACCCTGTGTTTTAGTAGCAGGAGCGACCGAGCACTGTCACCACCAGTTTTGTCAAAAAAATTAAGCGGCTTTTGGCCTTCCAAAACCCAAACCTCAAAACGACTTTCAGAAAACAAGTTGAAGCCTGATCTCTGCCTAACGGACTGGCACACCAGGTACCCCGATTAAACAAGGCCCCCCCGAACCAAAGAGGAAGGACTACAGCGTAGCAGCACGGCGTTACACCCCTTCATGTCCCGTAACGGCGCAAGGCAAAACTCTGCTGTGCCAAATTGTCCAAACGAGTGAAGAACTGCCCGAAAATATGCTCGTCTCTCTTCAGCAGAGCTGTGCAGTCTCTGCCTCTGTTCAGCTTTGCAAACCCATTCAGGAATATCATTTTACTCCCCCACAAAGCCTCAGGTGTCCTGACCCGAGATGAAGGCATTTTTGGGGTGGGTCTTTTTGTTATTTTTTTAAATTTGCTGCAAGGATTTTTAAGGTGGGACTAACAACTGAGAATAACTGGAGACGAGTCCGACAGCATTCTCAACCTCACCCTGAGGAGCCCAGCAATTTCACTGTACGCACAAAAATGACAACAGACACAGCCAGCTCATCAGTCAGGCACAAAGAGGGAAAGGGCTGGGCCACGCAGTGAAACAAAGGCTTTCCTTTCCAAGCAAAAACTCCTGAGGTTAAACTGATTCCACGCGTAAATACGCATAGTCCTGATGTGGGAGACACCAGATGGCAAAGCTGAGATCCAGGTGCTACAGCTGGTGATTCAAGCACCCCCACAGAACCGCACAGCTTCCTCTTAAAGGGATCCAGGGAAGGGAACCCACTTTTGAAAGTCTACGAGTGCTCATTTTAACCTTCCCTTTGTTCTAAAGCATGGCCTATCGTCTCTGGGAGTCACCGCCACGCGCTTTCGCTACAGACCTAGTTACCAGAGATGAGCACAGGACCCTTGAGGCAATGCCAGACCAGAGCACACTTCGCTGCCTTCTCACTTCTGCCTGGTTAGAGTCAGCAGGCCCTTGAGTCACGTGTTCAAGTCTACAAAAGGGCTGACTTACGTAATTTTAGACTTGGATTCATATCTCAGTTTGGCTTATTTGTTCCGTTCCTCCGGTTACCAGAGGCGATGACATAACTGTGCTGAGAATCTTCACTTTCACACAGCACACACCTGTGCATCTGCTGATCAGCTCCTGAAGAGCACTGGTGGTACGGGTTTCAGCTCAAGGAGGACTAGCAGAAAGGTGCCACAGATCCCAGGAACCACCTCAACGCATTTAGCTGAAGCTGGGCTCCCCATCACCACTGACAGGGCGACTGCAGAACTGCTTGCAAAAGGCCCAGTTTTAGCCCTCGGGGAGTTTAAGTACATTCAGCTCTCACCACAGCTAGTTGTGATCTGACTCCTGTTCCCAAGCTTCCAGGGGACACAAAGCAAAACGACAACAGATTCAGATCGCTGCTCTGCCACAGCTTTATGGGACAAAGAGCGTAACTGAAGTGGAAAGATCCAAGTGCTAGCCTGGCAGGAGGAAGACTCAAGGAGGGAGTACTAACTCTAAGCTGCACTTCCACCTGCTGGCCACGCTAATGGATTGCCGACAAACACACGCAGCTACATAAACTCCTAACATGACGGCAAGACCCGTTAACGTTGTTTCCTACCCCCCGTATCCTGTTCATCCTACTCCCACTATCTCCTGCTCTTGCCTGATTGCCTCGTACCTCTGCAGGGTTTTCATTTTATCATTTGAATCGCTATTTATGCTCATTATTCTACTGATAAATGCATTTTGATGCTGCAAAACGCCCATCTCTGTGGCAACAACTGTTACCAAGGACCCTTTGGTTGCCTTTTCAAACAGCAAAGGTGCTGTATGCAGCCACTGGGAAGCCAAATACACAACCCGGGCACCATTTCCAAGGAAAAAGCTCCACGTGGAAAATGTGGCTGCAAAACTAAAGACGTGCATAGTGTGTGTCACTGTGTTAAAGAGCTGTTACATCCGAAATTAATTTCCATCCTGGCACATAGCGATCCTCTTCCTGCTTGTGAGGATTTGCATAAGTCAAGAAGAGAATGCTATAACCTCACAGCTTCACCTGGCAAATTGCTTTTTGCTGATGAAAAATGGTGATCGAGACAGATCTTTTGTCTTTTGGTTGCTCTGAAGCTGGACCATTTGGGCAAGACCCTTAAAGAAATGAGAACAGTAATTCAAAACCAGCTACTCTTAAAACTGTAACTTTCACTTCCAAGTAAATTACAAATAATAATGGTTATCACCCTGCCACTGAAAGGCAACACTTCGGGGTAGAACAGAGTGTTCAAAAAAGCAGTAATACTCACTGAGTGAGCAGAACAGATCACCCAAACTACCACTTAGTAGGCTGTGGGAGCTATGCCCAACTGACCCTTCAGCTTTGGGTTATAGTCGATATTCACCCTTTTACTCTTCCAACTCCAAGTTTGAGAAAAAAATATTACTTAAAATGTTTAAGTCCAGGTACAGTGTATGATCTGGCACACTGAAGGAAGGAGGACAGACACCAGCACCGGAGACGGCTTCTGGGTTACCTGAGCAATCGCTGCTTCATTGTCAGCCAGCCCCAGCAAGAAGATCCTCACTTTGTCTATCTTCACCGGAATGGTTCTTCCCCTCCACTCCACCTCGCTCATCGTGGCTGCCTGCTTCGCTCGCGTTTGGGTAATCAGCGCCTGCAGAGAATGGCCTGAGCTTTAAGGTATCCAAAACAGAACCTTTCAAATCCATGTGAGACTTGAGTATTTTGAAATCAAAAGGCTTTTTAGGAAAGTGTGGTTTCTCACAGAGCCCAGGCTTGCTTGCTCTCTCCCGAGATGTTTTGGCTCTGGAACGGTGTGCTGCAGCAGGGTTTATGCTCAACGGAGCAATAATGAATGTTTCAACTGGAAGCATGCAAATAAGTTACCTCCAGCTTTTCTGCAAGAAGACCTTCAGTGCCACCAGACCTCAGCCTCATCTGCATCAACTCATTCATAGCAGACTGGTCACCTGAGGGAATTAACAAATTAAGATCACATTTCCAAGATGACAAACTACTTCAATATAGAAAAACTAATCAAGAGATTTTATACTAACCATTTGGGGAAGAAGGGGATAAATTCACAATTTCATCCTGACTTCATAAGCAAACTACCACAAACCGCTATTTTGCCTTTTTTACGCAAAACCACATGCACTGTTACAGAATGAGTGTATTTCTCCTCCGTTAAACTGACCCAAACGTGTGCAGAATTTGCCAACAATATTACAGACTCACTCCAGGGTCACTCAGACCAGTTTTCAACTCTCCGTTCCTGGGAGGCAAGCCTTGCTCTTTGCGGGACATTAGTCGCCCCTCCCTTTCCTTACCGATATTATAGGCACAGTAGCGAATGTTGGGCGAGATCTCTTCCACACGCTGGTTGTACAGCACAGCCTGTTCTTCTGTGAAAGCATTGGCCAGTTTTTCATATATGGTCCTACAGCAAAGAACACGTTAACAACGCAGCACGTGCCGGTTTGCGAAACGCTGTCTTAAGGGAACAGTCTTTGTCTCCACTCCGGGGGGCGCCGTTTCTTCAGTAGTGCCCCCCAGCTAAGTGCACAACTAGCTAAACAACCCAGAGGTGCTGTACATGCCGTACACAAACTTACTAGACTGATCCAAATCTATTTACTAAGTGAAGTTAGGGAAGCGGGGGCGCACTCACTTGCACTTGTTGAAAGCCTCCATTGCTGCCTTCCACTCCTGGTGTTCAAAACGCAGCATTCCCGTGAGGTAAGCCATGTATGCCTGCACACAGCACAAGGGCGAGTTAACCTCCCCAAAAACAACAGCCTAGTCTGTACAACCTTCAGTATGAAGGCTGCTGCAACGCCTACACTAAGAGATTAAGCCTTGCCCTTTTCTTTTCGTCCTCCCACAGAAGACAAGTGATTACCTGAAGCCTACAAGGAATCTGGGGGGGAACTTTTTACAAGGGCCTGTAGTGACAGGACAAGGGGGAACGGGTTTAAGTTGAAAGTAGGGAGGTTTAGATTAGATATCAGGAAGAAATTCTTCCTGCAGAGGGTGGGAAGGCACTGGGACAGGTTGCCCAGAGAAGCTGTGGATGCCCCATCCCTGTGAGTGTCCAAGGCCAGGCTGGATGAGGCTTGGAGCAACCTGGTCTAGTGCAAGGTGTCCCTGCCCATGGCAGGGGGGTTGGAACTGGATGGTCTTTAAGGTCCCTTGCAACCCAAACCATTCCATGATTCTATGATTTGGATTTGGAAAGGGAAGTACTAGCTACTTCCCTTTTTTTCTTTAAACTGACATTGCTACATTTCTAAGGAGATGAAAGCAAAGCTGTTTCTCACTTGTTACGCAATCAACTTGGCCCACTGATATCACAAAACTTGAGGTTTCCAGCAACAAGCTGCAAAATGGCAGTTTTCATTAACTGAGACACCACTACAGCCCTTCTTCCAAGAGGCTACTGTCACAACAGTCTGTGTGTTCCAGGAACCAGACCCAAAAGCTGGTGTTCTAGGTAGCTATTTTAGGACATTAAAAAAATAGCTAAGTCAACAGCTAAGCACAGTTTCTTAGGCTGTGTTGTTACACCTTAGTCTCTCTCAATTATTTTTACTTTTATTAAACATACTGCTCTTTAAAGCAAGGACAATCCCTTGATACACTTAAAACTTCTAAATGCCAGGCCGTCTTGGCTGGTGCCACTGGTTATTTCTGCAGTTACAGGAGCTGCATTAACAGTGAGGCCAAGCTGTTCAGAGGCAGACATCAACCAGCTTGAGAACCTGTCAGTTTTGATGATCTACTAGATGAGACTGATCTCTCCACCCAAAATCCAAAGGTTTCTCATTCAGCTTTTGCCGAAAGCCAGATCACAGCATCAGTGGCTACCTGAGCTTCCAGCTTTGTTTTGGCATCCACTCTGCTACTTTCACAGAGCCGCTCCAGCTCCTCGGCATGTTTCACGGCTTTGCGCAGGCGAGACAGCAAGTGAAATCGTTTGCGAGGCTCTGTGTTTGCTTCCTGTTTCAGCTGCATGGCGTAACTCCAGGCTCTCTCTGCATCCATCAGAATCAACAGCAAATACCTGTGGGGCAGACGAAGATTAATGAACAAACCCATGGCATTCAAGCAAGTATTACCGCCCCACCACGCAGTCTTTGCCACGTGGTCTGCAAAGTTTGGTAGAAGTTCAGCCTGGCTAAAAAGAGGTAAATGCTTTTATTTCTTAACATTCTAAGCACACAAAGTCCTATCAACCCTGTTTTCTACTGTATTTCTCACTACACAAGTGCAATCACCCAGCTGTGGAAGAGAATTCGGTATCACGCTGCAGTACCAGAGATATTGTGAAGAGACAGAGGGATTTAGGATTTTAGGTCACTCTTCAAACTGGTTGAAGATGGATAACACGGCTGTTTTCCCACCAGCTAACGCTATAATGCATCCGGCTTCTTAACAATACAGGTGAAGACAGCATCACGTTTTCTCTTCCCCACAAGAAGAGATGAGACAGGTGGCATTTTAAGTGTTTCCAACAGCCGGGAAATGAGACCAAGATCCCAGCTATTCTCCACATGTTCTATCAGACAAGCATTCTGTCACACTACGAAAAATCTAAGTAAAACTTGCAAGCCAGTATTTCTGTTCAAAGGGAAGGGATGGTCTCTCCATCCACCACCTTGCTGGCTACACCAATCACGTTACCTTGACGGGTCTGAATTAGCATTTCCTGAATGATGAAAGATCCCATTTTAACTGTGAGGGAATGAACTGGCCGTGGCTGTTCCCTCTTCTCCCACTTGTTCACATGATCAAGCAGGATGTGAGCAGTCCCTTTTCCACTGCACTGCAGCCTCAGCTTTCTACTTTTATTAATATCAACAACACATATCTCCAAAAAGGTAGGTTTGGGTATATTGCACAGAAGAGTTTTTCCTGACAGCCACATGAAAATAAATTACTCAAGTGAAAGAAACTATTCCCTAATACACTGAATGCTCAGTTCTATCCAGTGACTGTACCTGTTGTCTGAGAGAATCTCTTCAGTTACTTTCTTCCCAGTGAACTTGTGCCTGTTGCCCATCTTGAAGTTGAGAGTTTTTCGGAGCCGCCTCAGCCTCCGGGAGCAATAACCCCTGAAGAAAAGACGACCGCAGTCAGTGCTGCCAAAGAACAACTTTGGTTTTGCTTACTGCTCTCTCCAACTGTGAAAAAAGGACTAAAGGCTGTGACAGGCAACGTTTTAACTCCATACTTGATACATGATAGGAGGCAGTTCAGAACTACCTGTAAACCAGTGATTAATAGAATACAGGGAAGTTAAGAAGACGGGCAGCCATCCCTGATCCGGAAAAATCAGCATGCTGTTCTCCTTACTAATTGCTTTGTGTGTATTTACTGGAAACTCAGTTCTGAAAGAGTATAGGGATTCTCAGTGAGGTGTTAACAAACAGGCTCTCAAAGGGCAACAGAGAGCCAGCCTGTATCCTCCTAAACGGAACAGTCACAGCACATCCAATGGGGAAAAAAAAAAAGTGTACAGTGCTCCACGTGAAGCAACCGAAGGGTATTTACCTGGCAGATCGTTTTTGTTGCCTGCTGCAGCGGGTTTACATTTTAAATAAAGCAAGCCAAACACACCAGTGACCCCCAGAGGGTTTACTGACCTGTACCTCTGGAAGTCTCCATGTCGCAAACCGTGCTGCTGCTGAGACTCCTTCACGATCTGAAGGACTGTGATTTGCGTTAAGGCAGATGGACAGTACAGTCTGTTACCAGCTCTTCCTTCGACCCCAAAATAACGGAAGGGAACTCTGTAGGTTCCATTAAGCAAATGCACTTTGAACAGAGAGGTACCAAAAAGCCTCCTAAAAGCCCACAGGTGAAGGAACGGATGGTGCCCAAAGACCTCGTGACTCCAGTGCTTACTTCAGAGCTGGAGGACTATGATCACAGCCAGGACTAAGCCATTCCACAAGCACCTCCTCTTACAGAGCACCCTCAGAGTCCTGGGGCTGTTAGAGCACAGTTTCGGGATAAGCAGCGATGCCGACAGATGCATCCAGGCTAACATGACTGCCCTAGCTACGTTATCCCAGAATCACCATCATGACACAGTTTTTTGGCAAAACTGAACTACAGAGCGAATCTTTCCTGCCCTTAAACATCTCATCTCTCAGGAAAAGGACGGAAGCACGCCGAGCAGAATCACTGCCGCTGTCTGACATAGCCTTCCACAAACAAACTGCTTTCTGAGTAGTGAGACCCTCATAAAACAGCTTTCGAGAAGTATTCAGGGGGTTTGCTCCCTACTCAATTTTCCAACACCTTTCTGCTTTCCTGCTATTATTGTAACAAGCACTCCGTGCGGAAAGTGCTGCCCTGTGACTTGCAAGAGCATCACTCCATGATCTCCACCCCATCTCTGCATTCTTTAGCATATTTGCCGATTTCTACGCACCCTGTATTTACTTTATTCACTTAGTTACGCCATCAAATAAAACCATGCTGCCTCCTTCTCGTGAATGTGTTATATTAATTCAGTTTACAAGGCATTCTTTTTTTATCTGGGAAAGAAAATGTTGCAGGTATTTATATCCCAAAATTTCCCCTTTGAGCTTTGCCAAGAAGCCTTAAAAAAACCACAAAGCCAGACCATACAATGGCCCCATCAAAAGCAACACTATTACTACAGCTGGAGAAAAAGAAACCACCAGACTTTTCAGTTTAAAACAGCAAACCTCCACCAAAGCGTTTTCTTGTAATTACACCTAATAGGAAGTCCCTTTAGTTCAGTTATTGAAAACCTGCATGGATAGTTATTCCAGTGAATTAGTTTGCACCTGTGCAAAATCTAGTCAAACTGCAACGCCTCAACACAACCGGGGATGCATGCTCCTCGTCCTCACCGTCAGACCTTCTTCAGACTTTCCGCCTGTGCAGTTTCCCACTGCATCCACGTCTCCCATCCCATTTACCTTTTCACTGATTTAGGCATTCCCAACATCACCAGGGCAATTACTGCCTCCACATCTTGCTCTACGGTTACTGACTTCACACCCGCCATACGCTAAACGGAAAACCGCAGCCTTATTTCAGCCGGGTTTTCCTCGGACCCAGAAGGTAAAGCTCAGCTCCAGCACAGCTGTGCAGCCGGACTGGTTTCACATGAGAGTTTCACATATAAAAACGCCGCACGTTTCACACGCCACATCAGACTTTGTAAGCGCTGAAGACCGAGGGGCTGGTCTGCCATCTCAGTGTAGCTGTTGGGTTTATTTTACCCGCTACTGGCCGCTTCAAGCATTAATTACTCCCAGATTACCGACAGCTCGCTACAGCACGCAGCCCAGAGCCCAGCGCTGCTCTCAGGGCTGACGACAGCTCTCAGGCCGTTCG
>NW_010262425.1:0-1712 GCF_000690775.1 Eurypyga helias
CTGGCACTGGGAGATGACACTGGGCACTGGGAGCTGGGAGCCGGCACTGGGAGTTGATGATGGGCACTGGGAGCTGGTACAAGGCACAGGGAGTTGATGATGGGACCTGGGAGCTGGGACTCTGGGAGCTGGTATGGAGCACTGGGAATTGACACTGGGTACTGGGATCTGGCTCTGGGAGCTGGTATGGAGCACTGGGAGTTGACACTAGGCACTGGGAGCTGACGCTGGGCGCTGGGAGCTGGGACTGGGAGCTGCTATGGAGCACTGGGAATTGACACTGGGTACTGGGATCTGGCTCTGGGAGCTGGTATGGAGCACTGGGAGTTGACACTAGGCACTGGGAGCTGACGCTGGGCGCTGGGAGCTGGGACTGGGAGCTGCTATGGAGCACTGGGAATTGACACTGGGTACTGGGATCTGGCTCTGGGAGCTGGTATGGAGCACTGGGAGTTGACACTAGGCACTGGGAGCTGACGCTGGGCGCTGGGAGCTGGGACTGGGAGCTGCTATGGAGCACTGGGAATTGACACTGGGTACTGGGATCTGGCTCTGGGAGCTGGTATGGAGCACTGGGAGTTGACACTGGGTACTGGGAGCTAGCAATGAGCACCAGGAGCTGGCACTGGGAGCTGGTACAGAGCACTGGGAGTTAACGGTGGGCATACTGGGAGCTGGCAATGGCGCACCAGGAGCTGGCACTGACTGAGGGCCGGTAATGGGCACTGGGAGCTGCTGTAGAGCACTGGGAGCTGACACCAGGCACTGGGAGCTGGCAATGGCGCACCAGGAGCTGGCACTGGGAGCTGGTACAGAGCACTGGGAGTTAACGGTGGGCATTGGGAGCTGGTGTTTGACACTGGGAGCTGACACCAGGCACTGGGAGTTAGCAATCAGCACCAGGAGCTGGCACTGGGAACTGACACCAGGAGCTGGAACAGAGCACTGGGACTTGATGGTGAGCACTGGGAGCTGGTACCAGACACTGTGAACTGGTACTGGGAGCTAGCCATGGGAGTTGCTACAGAGCCCTGGAAGCTGACAGTGGGCACTGGGAGATGACACCAGGCACTGGGAGCTGACACCAGGCACTGGGATCTGGTACAGAGCACTGTTAGTTAATGGTGGGCACCGGGGGCTGGGACGGGGGGCACTGGGAGCTGGTGCTGGGAGCTAGCAATGAGAGCTGCTACAGAGCACTGGAAGCTGACGGTGGGCACTGGGAGCTGACACCAGGCACTGGGAGCTGGTAATGGGCACTGGGAGCTGGAACTGGACACTGGGAACTGGTGCAGAGCACTGTGACTTGATGGCAGGCACTGGGAGCTGGCACTGGGAGCTCCTATGAGGCACTGGGAGCTGGCACCGGACACTGCGAACTGGGAGCTGGCACTGGAGGTTGATGCTGGGAGCTGGTACAGAGCACTGGGACTTGATGGCAGGCACTGGGAGTTGGCACTGGGGGACTGCTATGGGCCACTGGGGACTGGCGTTTGGCACTGGGAGGTGGCATAGGCACTGGGGGCTGCTATGGGGCACTGGGGACAGCTATGGGGCACTGGGGACTGCTATGGGGCACTGGGGGCTGGCGATGGGCACTGGGAGCTGGTACCGAGCACTGTTAGCTAATGGCGGGCACTGGGAGCTGGTGTTTGGCACTGGGAGCTGGCACCGGCAACTGGGAGCTGGCACTGGGGGCTGCTATGGGGCAC
>NW_010262426.1:0-28387 GCF_000690775.1 Eurypyga helias
GCTGTCGTTGCGCTCTCGTCAGGCCTCCACGGAGCTGCACGCTGGAGTGCTACAGCCGCGCAAAGCTAAGCCTGGCTTTAATTATTTACCAATTAACCAAGTATGAGAAAAACGCACTTGTGCAAAAGGCCCGTTTCAAAACCAAACATCTTCTAGACATAACAGCAGTGTTTAGGTAGTGGTGGTGTGCCGCTCTCTACGAGACAAATACAGGATACCGGACTCAACGTTGTACATATTGCTAACTTATCGTTTGCTAATGCCATTTAGAGCAATGGTATTAGTCTAGACAGGCTTCAAGGAAGATAAAAACAATGATTTTGCTCCCACCAGCAGGAAACTCCGAGCTGCATATTACAATTTGGAGAATTCGTTCATTCCTCATAATGAAATGTCAACTAGATTTCTCCCGTTAAAAAAAAAAAAAAAAAACCAACAACCCTGCAAGCAATTCACAAGCAGACTGCAGATAAGCAGACGCTTAGTGTAAAGCAGGACACATCTGAAATTCCAGAGAGCCTGAGGGGCGTATGGGAGCCTGGAAAGCATGGCTGAACAGGGAGCAGAGGAAAGAGTAATTTGTTTCATAGATTATTTCTATGAATATTGTTTGATTCCTACATGAAGCATTGCAGATCGCAAGGCCTAAAAATGTTGCACATCTGTATGTAATAAAGTGTGTTTCCAAGCTGTTTAGGTGTGAGAAGCCATTGGAAATGTTAAATGACCTTATGCAAGGGGTACTCACGGACACCTGTGCTCACTTGAGTCATGTATCTCTAGGGGATTTTGGATTAGACTGTGAATGTTCTACCTTTGTTGCACATTGTATTGTCCATGTTATGAGTCTGGGGGTTTCCTTTCATCGTAACATTTCCCCCAAAATTATTTGATCTGGTTTTCTCCCATTTTCCCCCAAAAAAACATGCAGAGATTCCAAACAACTCCTGTCCCCTTAGAGTTAGTTCCATTATGGTGAATATTCCATAGTCTGGTGTCACAAAGCCAGATTGTATCATCCTATGCAACTAAAAACACAGGGATGCATCACTTCATACGGCATCAGGCCAAACTTCAAACAGGCTGAATTATCACCAGGAAAAGCAGAAATGGTAGAATAGCGTTATCTAATCTATCACTCGGCAGCATCTGAGCTGTAAAACTGATTTTGAGAATGGCTATGAGGGATGGTCATTGACAAATAAGTTCAGTAAAGAGGACAACATACAGGGCTGCCCACAGCATGCAGATTTGGGCAATAATCTGCAAGAACAGAATAAGGCAATAATCCTGTAAAAGGGTGACCAGATGAAGTACCGGTCTTCCTTCTCCTCCGTAAAATGAGGAACCTGTTGAAGTTAATCGGAGCAGAATGATTGGATGAAGCTATACATCATCTGTTGGTGAAATGACTACACAGCCAGACAGCTCCTTCTGTGTGCATGTAACTCAGCGCATAGGCACTGTGTAAGGCAGCGCTACTGGTGGGAGCAGAGAGAAGAAAAAGTAACTCCATAGTCCTGTGCCTGTAATTCCACACCTGGATCACTTACAAACCACAAGAGCAGTTCTGTTGAACGTGCTCACAAGAGCTCCTATTTATGCTCAGGTGACAGCATCCCAAAGCGCCTCTGCTACTTTCTGCACTGGAGTTAAAACTACGTAGCTCTGGCTGAATACACTTGTAACACAATTAGAATAAGAATGTTTGTGTGGCTAGCACGGAAAATAAAAAAACACTCAGCAAATTAACCTGGTCCAAAGCACATCTTTGGCCTGGTTTATGTTGGTCTAAGAACTAAGTCAGGTCACATTTAAACATAGTTCCGGTTAAGCCAGTTTTGTAGATGGGCCAATCTGTATTTTGACACTGCTGAATACAAAGCTGGCCTAGCCTATCCCAGGACATAGTTTAACATGCCCACTAAACTAGTTTAAACATGTTTCTCCTAGTATTTGTATGCCAGGATAGATAGGATCTTTGAAGCGTTGCTAAATATAATGATTATATCACAAATCACAAGGTAATTAGCTCTTTTCTCAAAGCCCCAGCTTCTAGAGTCATGTGAAATTGATAATCTCTTAGGGTTGGTTTTGTTGTTTGGGGCTTTTTATAAGAAATCTGAAAGAATGACTATGTGGAATGGAAGTGTGGCCTTCCAGAAACAGAAAGCATATAAAACCCCGAATATTTTCAGTTTTCATCTCTGAATTCTAAGTGTCACATTTGACTCTGAAAAAAATGGGGTAGAAAAACTTCTTTGTTCAACCCAAATCCAGCTTGCTATGCAGAGAAGCACTTCTGTTTTAACTAAATGAGTCTCACCTCTCACTCTATTTAAATTGTTTTGGCTTCTGTGTTGAGACAAGTTCTTAGATCCTTGAATGTAGACCAAACTTCATCATATGGCTTTATTGACACTGAAGCATTTTGCAGGCATACCTACGTAGCTAAAACATCTTCCAGACTACCCTAGCAACACCAGCAAGAGTTCTAATGCTGGCAGACCTGTGCCAGCAAAATAATCAATTTACCAGTGCAGGTTATTTCATTCAGGAGATGGAAATGCATTTTTTGTTTTGTTTTGTTCGTATCAGCTGCATCTACACTAGCAGGGTTTGCCAGTACAGCTATCTTGGCAACCCTTTTAAATGCAAACAAGCAGTATGTGCCCGCAGCACAGGCTGAGATCTCATTTTTAATACTATTAAACAGCTGTGTCTTGGGTTTTTGCCTTGTTAGACTCTTTTTAACCACATTATTTTGTTCAACTGCTAAATAAACAGCATGGGGTTAAATGTATTAGTGTAATTTATCTTCATTCTTTCCTAATTTACACTTTGAATGAATTAATTAGAATTATCTAATTAACACTGTACAATAGCAGTACCAGTGCCAGAAGTCTCCCAGGGGGATGGGGCCAGGAACACCCCTCAGTGACCCACACCTGCTTTTCTTATCATTTGCCTTTGATGGGCTTCTCCAGCCTTGCAGATAGAGGCGTGGGTTCATACAGCCCAGTGTGGTACAATGGGTTCATACAGCCCAGTGTGGTACAATGCTTGTTTAGTGTCGGAGACGTATTTAAAGTGTTTGGTGTGAGGTCAACAATCAACAATTCTTAGCAACAATTATGCCAGCTTGCCCACTAGTTCTGGGGAGATAAATCCCTCTTAGCCCCATTCTCCTTTTCTCACCTCTATGTATGTTTATCTTTCAAAAGGATTGCATTCAGTCAGGCTGGCCCTTCGATGTCATTCCTACACGGCATGGCAGCTGAGTCTAGAAAAGAAAAAAACCAGCAGCGCTAAGGGGCAAATGTTGGTGTATGTGACATGTAACTTGCTCCTCTCCAAAACGTTTATATTGCATAGTGTGACAAAGGGGTGTAGGGCGTGAGTCCCTTGTTACTTGTAAGGTACATGAATACTAGCCCATTTGAAGTCCCTAAGTTATGCCATCGTCTCATGTATAAGATAGGATGTCAGGCCTCGGTTTCTATGTAAGGCTGACTATGTTTTGTACAAAAGAATTTCAGAAGGGTCAATGTGGCTGTAAAATAATGTTATAAATATGGATGTCTGGAGGGAGAAAGATTTGCCCATGAGGTTTCTTAATCCTAAGGGAAACTCTTGGAAAAGCCTGACTATTGCATCTAGTCTGGAATTCACAATTCTGCATTATCCCAGAAGTATGTGCCTATACAGAACAGTAGTATTGATTAAAAAATACATCTTAGACTACAAGGAGAAGACATCTGCTTCTCTTTGTACATAATCCCTCTGTCCACCTTAAAATTTTCCAGTTTGTCTTGCTCTCTAATTACTCCCCAAAAAGTCTCTGCTACCTGACTTTACTTTTTGCCTGTTCCATATTGCCTGTCCTCCCTCTTAGCCAAAATTTCATTCATGGTCAGTGAAGACAACAGTGATGACATCCCACTTTTGACCAGGCTTGATTAGCAAGGGGTTCCAGTCATTACTGGTATGCAAGCCACTTCCCACAGGTACGTGGACCTGCGCAGGACTGGGAGTACCTCTACAATTGTGTCCCCCTTCTGCCACCACTCGTGACATTCAGCAGACGTCTTAGCATCTCATTCATGTGTTCATTGTCAGGAGAATTCAATTCCCTGTGCAAATGTTTGCTGTCTATTCCCAGCTTTGAACAGTGACTCCACACAGGGGAGTCCTTGCCTCTCTCCAGGAGTTATCTCCAGTCAGTGCAGACTCCTTGCCCTGCATCAACTTCCCTTTCCTTCTCTCTTGCTAAGTAGCAGTGGCCCCCAGTGGTGGCAGCTAAGCTGGCTTCTTATTTCAAGTTTTCCCACTCCGTACTGAAAAGCCTTCATGCTGTAACAGAAACTTGGCCTAAGGACTTGGGAGTTCCCCACATCTTCCAGTTCTGAAGGGACCATGGACCACTTCCTCCTGACCCCTTTCAGACCCTACAGACCTAAGCTCAGAGCTAACCAACGCTGATGAGCCTCTGAGAACAGGGCTGAATCTTACATTATTCATTAAAATGTTTAGTCTTTAAGAAAGGAGTAGGTAATTTAAACAGAGGACAGAGTGTCATCTAGGGAAACCCCTAAATGCTGGAGATTTTTTGCTTGTCTTCATCTTTTGTATTAGTACTGAAAACAGGAAAACAAAAATGTATTAATGCAAATGAAGAGCTTTG
Organism: Eurypyga helias; assembly: GCF_000690775.1. Lineage (NCBI taxonomy): Eukaryota > Metazoa > Chordata > Aves > Eurypygiformes > Eurypygidae > Eurypyga > Eurypyga helias. Next base: position 4,685 of record NW_010262426.1, read on the forward strand.
GCCTTGTAAGGGCAGAAAGACCGTCTAAGTAGCTATTCTTACATTCATGAGTAGCAGTGCACATTTAAATACAAGGTGGTTAAGGACTTGTAATACTTAAGGCCTATTTAAGGACTTTTATTCAATGTATTTAAGGACAAGGATTTTTGATGGGAGATGAGAATACACATACATTTTTGGTGGTGCATCTTTGAGTCACTCAAGTCTGAAAACACAGAGTCTCCAAAAAAAAATTTGCATTTTAGCTTGGGGACTTACTACACCATTCTCTTCATTTAGATGTTATTTTGCCCTCAAGCCAAAAGGGAAGTAGCTCTTCATCTCTTCAGGCCTGCTGAAGAGTCAAGCCATAAGCTGACAGATGCCGGAAGAAGGCGGCAATGCATAGGGGCTGAAATGCCTTGTCTGCGTCACATATGAGGAGAGAGCTTTGGATTTATTGAGATAGGTAGGAGCAAACATGAGAGAAAAACTGGGTTTGCTTCTTGTTTTTCGGTGCCAAGGGTACACTGAGCTAATCTGTCCTTACAGATATATAGGTAGGTCAGGACCTTAGTGTAAGTCCAGGTTGCCTGCTGCCAAAAGTCTATGTCTCAATGCTACTATTATCGACTGTTAAAGTGACAGCCAACAGTTGTCTTGTAGTCATGCTTTCCATAATCATATACACACGTCTTAGAGAACTAGTTTCCAAACTGCAAGCTGTGAGGTCATGGGAAGTGGTCCATAGAACCAAGGCAAACTGCAAAGTTTATATTGTTTTCAATTCAAAAAGTTTGATGATAATAATGCATGAAAAATTTAGAAGCGTAACATGTTTTTTGGGGGTGGCACACCAGTGCTTTAAAGAGACAGAGAGTACAGAATTTCCTGATTTTTATGGGTTTAGGACAGATCCAGACAAGCTTGTTTGTGTAAGTAGAGCTGTATTAATTTTCCTATCACCACAAACATCTGGAACAGCATTATTAGTAGTTTTGAGGCCACATTAATTCTGGATGTTCTTAAACAGTATTTTTACAGATACTTAAGAACACTTAAGAAAGGAACACTTTTGAAGGCTCTTGGCAGAACATGAGAAGGCTAAAATAGGCTCAGTTACCTAGCCTTATTCTGTGAAGCTTGATGATTGTGAGGACTAAGTAATCTGATTCCAGACATTTTAACAGAATGAAATATGTCCTATGGAGTTGGTATTTCTGTGGTTTAGATCGAACTTTTGAACATGTTGCCTACAGCAGGGGTTGTTTCCCAAGCGTTCTTACATGCACAAGTATCCTCAGTATCCTCATCAGCCTATATCTACTTAATGAGAAGGACTTAAAAGGACACATTTGCTTGTTTTAAAGACTTGTTTATGTACTCTCTCGAAGCCTTTATTTGAGACTCTATTGTTCTGGCATACAAAGGAAACCAGTGAATTGGATCCTGCCACAGAGCCAGTGTATTATAAAAAGGTTTAAAACCTTCGTGGTGTTGGTTTGAATTTTTTTAATCTTTTTAATGAAAAAGCCTTTGTAGAAGATGAATTCACCGTTGGTGCAATGCCAGTGCATTTAGACCTGCAGCAAATCCTTCTTTTTTTTTAAAGAAAAAACAGTTTACAAGTGAAGAAATGTCCCCTCGCAATGAGCAAAACCTTGCAAGTTTCATGTTCAGCAGTGTGGGGAAACCAGATTTCCTAGGTGAATTGTATTCCAAAGAGGTCTATTACCTCTATGCTCTAAATGTTAATTTGGACGATTTAGTTAAGCCCAAGTTAAGCTGAAGGGTTTAAACTTGGAGGAGTGTGTAGTGTGGGCAAAGCTTCAAAACCTTCTTAATACAGTCAATATGGCATTTACTCTGGTTATTGATTTGCATCTTCAAAGCTCTGCTTTATTTTAGGCTAATGGAGTTTAATTAGAGATCTGATTGCTGCTGAAAGTAGTAAAAATGAAACTGTTGATGCTTTATTTGAGCTAAACATTTTCTGGCGATTTTCCCAACCTCCAGGACATGTCTGAACATGATTTTACTTTCCTACAAGAAGAAGGAGCCACTTGGCATGTCAACATATGTATATTTTGGCTTAAAGAAAAGACAGTAGTTTGGAAATACAAAAGACAGCATTCTGTCTTTTGTAACAGGTCGTGTGTTAAGATGTAAAAGAAGTAATACATTACATCAAAAAGAATTTGAAGTGCATAGTGCAAGATAGCTAACTGATCATTTGGGCTTTCTTAAAGAAATGTGTTTAAGGTTTTAGTTAACAGGCAATTTCCTTCCCAGAATCTACTTTCACGTGTATGTAAACCTAGAATTTTGCTCGAATAGAATAACAAAGCCTTGTGAATCACCACATCCAAATAATCGATTGGAAGAAACATCGGGTTTTCCTTATTGGAGTAATGCACATTCAGCTGTGGAAGCAATCATATCCCATGCTAACTAAAAGATCAGAAGATTTCCACTAGTACATTCTGTAGACATGTTTGAAATTCATTGCCTAGAGTGATAAACTGGACATATCGGGAGTATTCTGGACAGAAAAATACTTGCAAGTTTTGTTGTGCCACAGCAAAAAAATGGGTGCAAGGGCTGGCAGCCTTAAGAGACTGGGCCTCCCATAGTAGTTGTCAAGCACACATAAATGGGTTTTGTAGTTCAAAAGTAATAGTTCACCAAAATATCTAAGCAGGTATCTCTTCAGTGCTCAATAGCTTGTGTGAAATGCCAATACACTTATGGCACACACACATCCCCCACCCCTCCCCAGCCTATGGTATGCACAAGACCAGACAGAACTTGTGTTGTACACATGTAGTCTCATTTTCTCAGAAAGAAACATAAAAATAAAATGTATGGATGAAAAATTATATGAAAATTTATCAGATTTTGAAATCTGACTTCAAAAATTTCTCAAGAAAATTTACATGTTCATTGTTTGTATAAAGACTGAAAATACCTAAAAACCTCAGTAAGTGTTAATAGAACTGCCAGATTTTCATGCAAATGAAAGCTGCGTGCATATGCAAACAGAATCCTAAAATTTGCCTAGAGGATTACCTGAGCTCTCATGACTAAGATACTTTGGAAAGACCTTCTGTTCTCTTCTGCTCGAGTACATTTCAAGAAGCTTTCCTTTTGCTAGGTATCTTTGAGATTCCAGTATGTTAAATGGAGAGAAATCTTTGAGGTACAAAATATCTGACAGAAATCATGAGTGGTTTCATCAGATGCCATTGATTTTCCCAGATCACAGTCAGATCACAAGGAAAAAAAAATTAAAATCCACCAAGAAACAATACAGAATCCTCCTTTATGACTGACACAGCATATTCCATACAGTTTTTACAAAATCATTATACAAAATTATTTTATGCTGCTTCTCTGAGCAGGTCTAGTAAAGATGCATTTCTGGAGGAGAGCTGTGTTATCTGAGAGCAAGAGAGTTTTAAATTTTCTAGAGTTACTGTGTCTTATTTCCTACCAAATAATATTAATGTGTGAACTTCTAAGACAAGCATTAAGTAATATGATGCTGTTTAGCTTTTTCATACTAATGCATCTCACTAAACAGACTGTAGAAACAAAAGCACATTTAAAAAACAGGGCTCCCAGCCCACCCAAATATAGAGCATAAAATTCTGTCCATGATCTTCAGAATAAATTTAAACAAGGACTAATCTTTAGCCTCCTTAACTTGTCAATTTTTTCCTTTTAGTATCCTAAATATTCTGAATATTTCAGCATACCCCAATATACTTCCATATAAGAAAGTAAACTCAAAAAAAAAAATCCAGTCCATTGTTTTAAGACACCAAAAGAAAAAAATATCCTTTAATAAATTATTACTACAACAAAGTTTATAAGAAGAAGAAATCTCTTCAAACCTTCATTATTATTTTAGTATAATAGTTACAGCACCCTAACTACTGCCATGAAATTGCCATCATGTTCAACTGTTTATTTGCTAGGTATATTGCTTTGGATATGTCTTTTTAAACCGTGACAGTCAAAGTGTGGGTTGAGTTCTTCATCCATCTCTCACCGCTCTCCCTCACAGTCCCAATTCAGCACTTCTGCTGTCAGGGTACATCACCCTACCTGCCTCTGGCTGGGAGACAAGCACATGGAACTAGACAAAACAAGAAACTGCCCAAATCTCATGAGAAATTATGTTAAATTCACTGTTTAGGCAACCACTTCACATGAAGAAACATCAGACATCTGAAAAGGGATTGGGTGAATCCTGACTTTGTTGAAGACATGTTGTGGTTTAACCCCAGCTAGCAATTAAGTACCACACAGCCGCTCACTTACCTCCCCCCTTCTCCAGTGGAGGAGAGTCAGAGGAAAACACAAGAAGACTCAGGGGTTGAGATAAGAACAATTTAGTAACTAAATATAAATCAATAAAATAGCAATACTACTAATAATAGCAATACTAATAATATTAATAGTAATCTGTAATGTAAATAATGGAAAATAAAACCAAGTATAAAATTGCTCCCCACCTGCTGACCAATACACAGCCAGGTCCCAAGTAGCAGCGCGAGACCCAGAGCCCAAGAGCAAGAGCCTGAGACCGATCACAGCAGACTCTGAGTGACCCCCACCAGTGAGAGCAACCAAAAAAGCCAGCTGACCCACCAACTAATGAACAAATGAACTAATGAACAACCGATGAACAAACAGCTTCAACTATGGCTCTCCAGCCCACCCCCAGCTTATATACCAAGCATGACGTTCAGTGGAATGCAATACTCCTTTGGTCACTTTGGGTTAGCTGTCTGAACTGTGTTCCTACCCCACTCTCCCTTCCCCCACCCCGCACCCTCTTCCCTCCACCCCCTCTCCACTGCTTGTAGGGAGGAAGTTGGGAACACAGGTGCAGTATCAGAAGCGGAAAAAGTCCTTGAATTAGTACAAACACACCTGAACGAGAACTAAAAACCACCAGTGTTATCAGTACTCTTCTCAGGGCAAACCCAAAACACAGCCTCATACCAGCCACTGTGAAGAAAACTAACTCTGTCCTGACTAAAGCCAGCACAAGACAGTAGACATGATAGAAGACATGGTTTTGTCTCCTTAATTATTACAGAGCGAGACAATTATGTTTAGTGGAACAGACATGCATTTGTATTACCTATGCTCACAAATGTAAAACTAACTCCACCCTTCCCTCTTTTATTATTACTTATGGTACAACTGCTTATTCTTTATAGAGAAACACATTCTTTAGGAAGTCAAGACAATGGTGTTTGGTTTGGTTTTTTTTGTTTCCTTTCTTGTTTTCTGCATATATTTATTTCTCTTAGCACACTCCTCTCTTGCTCCAGCTTGGCATAGGCTGTGTCCTAGCTGTTAACAACATACATTTCTCTTAGCTGCACTCCTAGTTTAGCAGTATTTGCCCATAAAGGCAAACGGAGCTGCAGGGAGGGGAGCCTGCCAATTGCACAGCCAGAACATACTCGTCACACCCTGGTAATGGACTGATTTTGGATGGATTACTCAGATTCCACCTCGATAGGTTTTGGTACCACACCCTCTATCTGATCCACTTATTTTAGTGAATTCCACAACCATTAAAAGATAGGTCTGACTTTTAATACCTGCAGGCACAGTTGTCCGCTTTACCCTGATCTGAACCAACAGATTAACGTTTCTGAAGCACATTTTCTCAGCATTGTTCATGTAAGATTAAAACCCAGCTCCTATGAAGTCGATGGGAGTTTTGCCAGTGAATGTCAATTCCTCTGCTATTTTATTCCTAGGCTTCCTAAGCAGGAACTGCCAATCACGCTGTATTACACAGTCATTTTATTAGGCATCCAATTGTGCTTTCAGTGGAGACAAGTTACCCTTTGCCTTTTCAGGCAACAGAATCAGGTGCCTTCAGCAAACCACCAAATTCTCTACATGTTTCTTTTGTTAGAAGACGCAACTCTACATGACTCTAAACCATTCTGACTTCAAAACATTCTGACTTCTGAACTGATAAACTAAAACATTATGCCGATATTATCAAACTCCTGCCTTCAAGCCTGTTTTCTGACTTTTTTCCTCTCTTTCAGAACCTGTGTTTTCCCATTTCCTTCTGAATAGCAAACCCTGCAACCTAGACATTGGTAGATTCTATGTTATAGCATTCTCCACAACTAACTTGAAGTGTCAAGAAAACATAAGATAAAAAATCAAATCTCATTTTGCATCAGAAAATCAACTTGGACGTTATAAATTATATGGTTATTACTTCAGATTCTTGGCCTAGAGGTACGTATTTCTGACTGAGGTGTCCTTTTGATTTTAATAATTTTAAAAAATCTACATATTAAAGACCATATGGCTAATGATATTAGACAATCTTCTTAAAATATTAGCACCTTGGCACAGCAGGTCTTGGCAGAACTGAAAGCAGTAAACTGATACGGCTTTAAGCTGTCTTCCTCTCTTTGTTTCCCTTTCTCCAGTCCCAGCTACAGCCAAGGCAAAAAGCCACCTTCAAGCTCTTTTCACACTGTTCACATTCAATAGCCCTCAGAATGGGAAAGCAGAAAAATGGCAGTACATGTGTGCTACTTCAGGAATACAAAATGTGAGTAGCACAAGCCTCCTCCATCTGGGAGTTTGCTTTAAAGCCATTTTGCACTATCAGCATCAGTAGAGGCAGTCCTAAGCACCGGATCGCATCTGATTGCACATTCCCTCTATCCACACAATTGACTTGAAAGAAGCTGGTTTTGTAAGCACTCTTCAACTGACTAAACATAGGGTTGAAAATGATAATAATAAAAGCATTATAGGTGAGTAGAGTCTATTTCTGATACTCTTTATTCATAGCAGTCTATGAAGCACGTTTACACAAAGCATCCCAGGTAATACAAGTAACTAATGACCACAAGAAACAGGAGTTTAATAACATGATCTGACCGCTTCTTCTGACAAATTAGGTTGCAGATACAATACATAAGCCTTAGAGCTCACTGAACAAAAGAGATTACTTACAGACTGCCAAAAAAGAAAGAAACATCTGTTACTGGGTTCTGTACAAAGAAAATATTACTGTTTAACTGCAACCAAAACCATTCTGCAGCTCTTAAAATCCACATTTCACTTTAAATGTATTGTGGGGTTTTTTTGTAACTTGATATTTTGTAATATTTTCTTTATCACTGAAAAAAAGCTTTTCTCCAAAATGTTTCACAACAGATCTTGAAATTATTTTCAACAGGTCTTACTCAGAATACTGAGCAATGCTGCTTACAAATTTATTTCAGTTATATTGTGGTAGCTCTTTGGATCATGAATCAATGTTTACTCAAATCTTACTTTAAGATTCTCCTTATTCATAGCTTTCAGATCACAACTCTCAGGCTCCACACTGTACTCCTAAGTGAAATTATCACGATAAATTAAGTATTCACAGTAAAGATTAGGGGCTTAGAGAGGTGTGTGTATCAATAACTACACTGATTATGTATTAAAGAATCAAGCATTCATTCATTTTTAACATTCACAGAAAGTAAAAAATATTTCAAAACTAAAGTCTTTCTTAAATACACAGCACTTTTAAATATAAACTCCATAAAGTTCACAGAATTTATTCTGCACTTCCCCATTAAGTGATTAATTTTGAAGGTTGAAATTCTTCAACTGACTGATGTATATCAGCTTGTATTCTTTATTCTGTCAAAATCATAGGCTATTGGCTGGAAAGGGTTTTGGGAGGTCTCTAATCCAGCCTGTTGCTCAAGGGAGGGTTACTTTTGCAGTTAAATCAGGTTGCTCAGAGCCCTTTTGAAGATCTCCAGATAAATTCTGAAAAATCTCCAAAAATGGAGGATATTAACTTCCTTCAACCCACTGATCATGATGATCTTGCTTATACCACCCAGGATGTTGCTCACCTTCTCGGCTGCGGGTCATGCTGCTGACTCAGGTTCAAGCTGCTGTTGACCAAGAGATCCAGTCCTTTTCTGCAAAGCTGGTCTCTCACTAGTCAGTGCCCAGCTTGTACCAGTGCATGGGGTATTTCTGTTTTAAGTGCAGGACTTCACACGTGCTGCTGTTGAATTTATTCTTGCTTGTTCCATGATTGCAAAGTTCCATGGGTTTGTATATGTCTTCTTATTTAAGTATTTCCTAATTTGATCCTCCTCTGCTGCAGGTAGTATCTCTTGCCTCCAAACTTAACTGGCAGTCAGAGAAACCTTATTAGAATAGAACAGAACAGAATAGGATAGTTCTAGTTGGAAGGGACCTACAAGGATCACCTAGTCCAACCGCCTGACCACTTCAGGGCTGACCAGAAGAAGTTAAAGCATGCTGTTAAGGGCACTGTCCAAATTACTCTTAAACACTGAAGGGCTTGGGGCATCGACCCCCTCTCCAGGCAGCCCATTCTTGACCACCCTCTCAGTAAAGAAATGCTTCCTCATGTCCAGTCTGACCCTCCCTGGGGGCAGCTTTGAACCATTCCCATGTGTCTTATCACCAAACCTCCAGCGTAGAACCTTTGCTCCCTTAAATTGTGGGGCTCAGAACTGCACACAGTACTGAAGGAGAGGCCGAACCAGTGCTGAATACAGCGGGATAATCACCTCTTTTGACTATCTGCTTATGCTGTGTTCAGTACACCCCAGGATGAGGTTTGCCCTCTTGGCTCCAGGGCACACTGCTGACATGTATTTAGCCTGCTGTCGACCTGCACACCCAGTTCCCTTTCTGCAGGGCTGCTCCTCTCCCAGTTTATACTGGTGCTCTCTGTTCCTCTGTGCTAGGTGCAGAATGGAGCATTTGTTCTTGTTAAATCTTGTGTTATTGATGACTGCCTAGTGCTGTAGTCTATCTAGATTTCTCTGCAAGGGCTCTTGTCTCTCAAGAAAACTCAACAGCACCTCCCAATTTAGCACCATCAGCAAACTTTCTAATGGTGCATTCAACTTCTGCAGCCAGATCACTGATAAAAAGATTAACAGAACTGGCAGAACCGGGAAGGCTTAGCAGTAGATTCTGCTGCTAAAGAGTGAAATAAATAAACTGTTGGGTACCTCAGCCTCTTCCATGCCCTTCATTAGTAGATCACCACCCTGATTCAGCAGCAGGTCCATATTTTCCCTGATCTTCCTTTTGCTTCCAACATACCTGCAGAAGCCCTCCTCTTCTTGCACTTCATACATCTTACCTGCTCCAATATCAGCCAAGCTTTGGTCTTGCTAATTCCATCCCTGCATGCCCAAGTGAAGCTTCTATACCCCTCCTTGGTAGTATACCCTGTCTTCCATTCCCATACACCTCCTTCTTGTGTTTGAGCTCAGGCAGATTGTTGCTGTTTGACCACTCTGGTTTCCCGTGGTGCCTGCTGTATATCTTGCATATCAGGATAACCTCACTGGCCAGTAAAGATGTGAGACACAAGCAGGTTCAGTCTATTTGAAAACAGTGAGAGACAAATTTCTTATTTTTGCAACCAAAAAAAAAAAAAAAAAGTAGTTCCAAGCTGGGCTTTGAGACCACTCTAATATTTTGTCTTAGAATGAGTTATTTTTTCCTAATGGAACCACCTCCTGTTGTCTCTTATATCCAAAATACTCATTAAGCCTAGACATACTACTGCCTTACCCTCTCAATCTATGTGTGACTGTTTACTTCTGAATACAGTCAAAGGGCTGATGGAAACACTGAATCTTGGACATGACTGCCAGGCCTTTTTCTCTAAGCCATGGTTTCCTTTTGCCTTCCTCAATCTTGTTACTGAATGAAGTGTGTATACCCACCCTGCTCACTGCAGACTCCAAATCAGAAAAGGAGATACAAACCAGCAAGGGTTCTGAAAAGCAGAATCCTGATGTTGAACCTGAACTCAAAGATGCCTGTCTGGGAGGATGGCTGGAGAATATACATGAAAAAGTAATCTGAGCACAGTATTCTGGGTCTCCTGAAATTTAAGAGTATAGGGATTTAGAAGAATTATAAAACAAAGAGCTGAAACGGTTGAGGCAGGAAATGATTCAAGAATGAATAAGAATTTCATCAGAGCCAGAACTGAAGCAAGGAAGAAGCCTGGCAGTGCTGTAGAGATTGTGAGAGGTCAGTGACACACAAGCAAACTGTCAGGAGGGTATCAGGCTTTAATACATCAGTTCAGGCTGAAAGAAGGCTTCAAGATTTCTGGCCTTCACTGCTGCAGAAGATAATTAACCAAATTATTGCATTAGTTGGGGTCCTCATACAAAGTTAAAAAAAAAAAAAAAAAAGATAATATTTCATAGCTGCCAAGCCAGCATCCCTGCAGGCTTTTCCTCCCTTTCAATAAAAGTCAAGGGAAGGAGGGATGCACTAGGAGAACTATAGAGGAATTTTGGTACTGACACCTGTCAAGGCTGATTGCAGTGCTCTCACTTTAAAATAAACTGTAACATATTTGGAAATACACCTGTAGAGGATTTATTTGTTTGAGGAGATACTGCAGAGTAAAAAATAGCTAAAGAAGCTGTAGATATTTGACATTGATGGCTCTTCTGCAGGTAATAATTGTGGAAAAGGACATGGAACAGAAGGATTATAGCAAATGCAGAATATTTTAGGATCATCTCATGTAGACAGCTGAATGGGCTCAACAGAAATGGGAATTGTAAATGAAAGTAAGTTGTCAGTGCCATTCTCAAAAAAGCAGCAATAATTCAGGCTGAAAATAGTAAAAACCTTAGACAAAGTGTAGAGGAGAAAACAGTTCAGTTACGGGCTTTTCAGGGCAGTTTGGAAAGTAACAATGACTAAAGCAAGGTGGGCAGGGTTCAGTGGAATCCCTTTTTCACCCTATAGATGTTCAATTTACCTTACTTGAAAATGCTGTGCAAGACTGTAAAAATGGAGACTGTGCAGCTGGCTTTTTTGCAAAGCTGTTGTCTTAATGAGAAAATGTGAAAGGCTGAAGAATAAACGTAAAAGAATAATTATTTCATAGGCCTGTAAATGTACAGAACACAGTCCTAGAGAAGAAATAAACAGCTCTTAGATCAAAGGATTCATAGATCACCTTCACTGAAGGAATAAGTAGAAATTTATTAGTTGCCTTTTTCTTTTTTCTTTTTTTTTTTAAGCCAGCTCACAATAAGTATACAGCTTAATGTCAACTTAAATTACATCTACAGCTTTATGACAGATTCATTTGCTTTTTCAGGTTTATGTCTAACACACTGACAGTTTCTAATCAATAGGAGACAATTCCCTTTGAGAGTTATTAAAATATACCTTGCATTTAAATGTAATAAAAAGCATGACTGAACATGCCTCTGTTCCTCATAACACATAAATACCACATCTGGTCCATAAAAAACATGCATTATATGGAGGTTGTATGAATGCCAGGTACGTATTATTACATGGAACTGTTTTATCCATCTAGCCTAATTTCCAGATGTTTTATTACTTGTAGACAAGAGTATTGTCAAAACTGTTGCTGGAAGTCCATTTATTTCAAGAGGGCAAGGGACAGGGATAGAGAGTTAAGCTACAGGAAATGTTTGTGATACAGTTAATGGCAAGTCATGTGACTGAATCATCAGTGCTATCATGTTTAAAGAGATGCACTTAAAAATTCAATTTCAGACTAAAATTTCAGTTGACTGCATTTTAAATATGCACTTACTTATTCTTCCAGCAGTAAATGGCACATAATTGTAGGTAATATTTACAAAAAACAGAGCAAGCAGCTAATGGAAATGAATGGAAACCATTAGTACAAAAGTTGCCGGTAACTATAACCATATCCAAAAACATATCAAGAGGTTAGTGAAAAATTCTGAAAACACTGAAAACTAATATCCTTTAATTCCTCCAATTTAGAATTGGACTGTGGGATTTTTCTTCGTTTTTTGGGTTTTGAAATTTTTTCTGTAAGGAACAGAAATGTGTTTCCAAACATTATTTGAAATGGAAGTGATAGTTCTTAAGAAGCCATATGACAACTGAAAATCTTGTTTGGGTTCCCCCACATAAGTGAGGTTTCTAGCGCAATAGTAAAAGTATGAGGTAGAGGAGGGGATGAAAAGGCAAGTAGGTGAGCACATGAAGGAAAAGCAGCAGACACTATGTCATAAAAATGGTGTTTCACAAAGGTGTCAAAATAGGCAGGGCTATGTTTACTTGGAGCACAGCAAGGTAGAAATGAACCAATTGTAAGAATGCCACTAGAAAGTAAGCACTAACGTAAGGATTGGACAGTACTACTAGTTTTTCTTGTAATGAAAGTATATTGCATACAATGCAGGATATGGTTTAGTGAAGTACAAGCTGTACAGAGGTGTGAAGATTGTCAAATGAGAACACACTGATTTTTAGAATATTTGATGTATCAACGTGATATTTCTGATTTTATCCCTGAAAAAAACCCTTAGAATGTCTGTAGTAAATTTACTTCCTAATCCCATTCAAAATGGCATCATATCATGATCTCATAACTTCTCTTTCTAAGAAGTAACATTAAATCCAGGGTCTTTTCTGTCCTGTAACATTTCCTATACTGGCACTGAAAACCTAAAAGTTCTCCTCAATTCATTGTGGATCCTGTTTCAAATTACGTACTACTTCTCATATCACACCTTCTTTTTTAGTAAATCCTGAGCAGGAGCACAGCCATTAAAAACCAAACCAAACAAAAAAAAACTCCACACCCAAAAAAAACCAAACAAAAAACCCCCACAAAACAAACAAAAATTGAAACAAACAAACATCAAAACAAAACCAACTAAAATAACCCATCACATAAACATCTCAATAATCGGGTAAAAAGAAGGTGGTCCTAACAGTGTCTCAGAGAAACCTGGAGGCTACAGTTAATGATGCTAAGGTCGACTTCCCAGTTAAATGACTTAACCACCTCTCTTCAGATTTACTCAAGACCAGCATTTAAATCAGCTTTATACTGTATCTGTTAAAAACCTAGAAAATATTTCCAAATTGTTTGAGATAAATAATGGCTAGGAGGGTAAAATTAATTTCAGTCCTATGAATACCGTCACCTCATAACTTGTAGTTACCTGAAACCCAACATAGACTATAAATGTGACCCAATGCTTAGACAGGACCCAAAAAAAAAGGGAAAATATCATCCTGTCCATGAAAAACATGATGGTTACTCCAGCATCACTGACAGTTCCTCAGAAATCAAGTTGGGGTGATCATCACTAACAACATACCCTAGTTCTCAGGTTAAGGCCTGTCCTGCTACAGCCCCTAGCCCTCCTCTCTAAAGACACCTCCAGCGACTGCCTTATTAATTAGCATTTCACCAGGCCCCTTAAACCAGTCAGAAAACTTGTGGCTTAGTGTACTGCCACCTGCAAGACCAAGACATCTAGAGTTACAGATGGAGTAGCACAGCACAAGAGATGATCCTTGATAAACACAAGGTCCCCTGATGGAAGTGAATAGCCAGCTAGCTGAATGGCTTCTCAGTGCCGTCGGAGCCAGGAGAGTTCTCATGTCTGCTTTCAGAAGGTTTGTGTATAATGATGGGGATAGCTGTGATAAGACTAAGGAGGTAATTAATGTTTCTCACTGTATGTGTCAGCCTAATCACTACTGCATTCCCTCCTCTTTCTCTGTCAAACTCTTTGTTCTCTAACAGTAAATGCAAAGCAATCTGAACAGAGAACACGTTGGATTCTGTTTGTACAATGAATTGCTCAAAGAGGACAAGAACACACAAGTATCCTGTGTACAAACACTACCACAAAGAGAGACGCAATGCACTTGCACAGCACTGGAAGAAAAATATCCTGTACATTCTGTGCAATATTTCTGTGTTGGAAATGTTAATTATTCCTTTTTCGATCCCACAAAGAAGCACTGGTTAAATCAATCTTGAGACTCTGCATGACTCCTGCTATTGAAAGTAAACAAAACCTCAGCTACTCTGCACTGCTAAATATCCTGACACCTCTAGGGATCAAATCTGTCACTTAGAATATGTCTATAGCATATCTAACAGAATGAAATTAAACTTGACTGACTGCAGCAATATAAACATATAACAGTGAGAGAATTCAAAACAAGCAGCTTGTTACAAACATCACAAGACCTTTATGCTAAAAATCAATCTTTTTCCTAAAGTTAAGAAAATAAGGACTTTAAACACTAATAGCAGTATTTAACTTAGGAGGTCTCCAAATACTTTGCAGAGGAGACACAGCTCTCCAAATAAAATATGCTAGCCAAAAATATGTTAATCAAGCCACAGAGATGGAACAATCCCAAGTTAAATGAGAACAGCTGCAAATTATATGACAGGTAGAACAGGCCTCATCCTCAGTCTTTAGACTAATGCATTCACCTGTGTCCCACTATCAATTTTTATTAAAAGCATCTGCAAGCTCTCACAACACACTGTTGTCCAAGAGAAATACAAGTGTTAAAGACAAAACAGTATCCTCAAAGTTTGCCCGTGTGGGGATTTTCCTATACACTGTTACCTATCTTGTTGTCTAAACCAGAGGGTATTCCTTCAACAGTGCTCATGAAATCCAAGGGAAAAAAAAATAACCATCTATCTTTGATTTTCTGAACTAGAAAATGTGTCTGCTTTGTATGTACTCTGGGTCCTGTTTGCATACATGTTGTAATCCTAACACGTGTTTTTGTTTCATTTTATAAGGGCCAGTGGAAGAGTTTGTATCCACTGGCTTCTTTACTGTTCCATAAAGCATGCCTCTTCTGTAATCAAGGTTTGCAATAAAAATTAAATGAGCCTAAGGAGTCTAATCATACCTCCTTTCTCCCTATCCCCCATCCACTCCATCCTGAATTAAGGAGGACATTACAAAAAAAAAAGATTTTAGATTATTTTCTTCTTAACACACTACCCTGCATGCAGCTTGCTGCTTTTCAGGATTACAGTCCTCTTAAAATGATGAAAAATCAGTAACAATTTCCAACCAGTAAACAATGCACCAGATCTAGTTTGACAACACACTAGAACACATTAATGATGAGCAACACTATCTGAGACTTTGGACACAGAGATACCAAATAGATGCCATAACACAAGAATCCCAAAGATCTTTGGAGCACCTCTGCCTTTCACCTTTTGCTAACCCCTTTCTTGCAAGATTGAGACAGAACTCATAGAACTTCAGTGGAAAACCTGGAGCACTGAGTGACATATCCACCCTTCTTTTCTCTTCTGCTCTCTCCTTGCAGAACCACATAAATGCAGTTTAACTGCTTCATGTCCAGGTCAGCTTTTTCTACATTCTACCTACCCCAGCACACCACGGCACAGTCACAGTGAAGCGGTATGGTGTGTCTCTCTCTAGCTGTGGCAGGGAAAGGTACAGCATCGCCAGGTGGCATAGAGCAGCAAAACCCAGTTAAGGAGGACAGAAGACATTATCATTAGGGTACTGCGCCTAATAACTTTTATGTCAAACACATTCACCTCATTAATCAGCGCATGTACTTAATTTAACTGTAGTGTATAATACAGATCTACTGTGGATGGCACTAAGCCCCAGCAGTACTGATCAAAGAGTATTGGCAAGAAGGGACTGCTGCTCAGATTGGACTAAAACCAACATCAGATGAGGTCAGCCACAGCTTTACCAGGCCAAGCTCAGAATTCTCTGTGGCTGAAACACTATGGCTTCCCCAGGTAGCTTGTTCCAGTGCTGCACCAAAGAAGTTACCAGCCTGTACTGATGATGCACAGGGCTATTCTATCCCTGCACACTTCTCATCATTGAAATTCATGAGTCTTCAGTTAGTCCAATCCTTAAGTTTCTCCATAAATTGGACATCTTATCACAACAGGCCCAGCACAACTCTCCCGGGAGAACTGGGAGTCCACGTGAAAGCACTGTGTGTGTTTTCTTAGTGGGGACTTAGTAGAGAACAAAATCATTGAAAGGTCAAAACTTTTCTAAGGCCTCAGCAATTGAATTCATCCTAACTTTAAAATTTGCAGGGACAGTGAGGAGGGAGGCAGAAACAAAGAAAGATCCACTTGTATCCTGAGAAACAATGATTTTGTTTCTTGAATCTCTAAGCATAGCTGATTCAGATATTTTGCTACTTTAGTGACCTTAAAAATCATGGTCACTTAAAGACCTTACCCCTGTGCACTGAATTTTGCCCTGTCTTGCAACTGCAACAATTACAAAATCAACTATTGTCCTGCAATCTGGCATCAGTAAATCTGAATGTTAACTGCTCACAATTCAAGTAATTGTGAAGGAGACATCTGATTTGCATGGGTTCCTGCAGTGACAAAATGCAATAAGATTTATTTTGCCATATTATGCACAGCACAGAGGAATTCAGCAAAGAAACTATGCGCATGAAATCCCGGGGCGATTTCTAATCAGCTAACAAAATGTGCAGACGAGACTAATTGCGGTTTCCATCCCGCCGAAACTTCCACTTTCAGAGTAAACAGCAGGAACGAGAGCCAAACGTTAATTCAGTGAGGGCACAGCACCACCTGCTGACAAAGACAAGGCTTCAGAATGGAGGAAAAGATTTGCCGTCTTTCCCCATAATATTGCTAGGTTTAATTTAAAAAAAAAAAAAGAAAAAGGAAAAAACCCCCACTACCACAACAACAACAACAAAAACCCTCTCTGCATAGATCTCATCCTCTTTGATTATTAAAAAATCCTCCAATATATAAAACTTGCCAGAGTTCTGCACCTCAGAGATTGCGTAGAGACTCCTGCTAGGTGTCTCTGGGCCATTTCAATTATTCTATCACATTCATATTCAGTGATGAGAGGGTGCTTCTCTAGAAAAACATCTTTTTAGAACTTGTACACAGAAGCAGTTTAGTTTAGGATAAAGGGAGGGATATAGAAGGATCTGTGCCTTCAGTGTGTAATTTATTGCAATGATGCAACAGATAAGTGACTAAGATGCCCTCACAGTAATTTAACCTCAAACCACTGTAGAGTAGTTATGTTTGTGTGGGTCTGCCTTCAGTTCATAATACATTAGCAGGTGCCTTCCTGTACCACACCTCTTCCTGATTCACCAGCCTGCTCATGGGGATGCACTGTTCTCTTGAGATCTCAGAAGCCTGATGTCACTTTTCCGAAAAAATGCTGCTGTGCAGCCTGGCTTGGTCCACTTGGAGGAGACAAAGCATCTAACTAGCAAACTCGGTACCTGGTCTATGCGTTATGCTGTCTTGTCACATTAACAGCTGGGAGCTATGCTGAGATTCTGAATTTTATTTCCCCCAGGAAGCAGCAAAGAAGCAGGATGCCCTGAACGTTTAACATCAGAAAACTTTCAAGGAAATTACTGTCTTGCACTGCTATCATGGCTATGATACCAGTGCTCCTGTCTGAGTCCCCTCTCCCCATCTGAGCTGCACCCTCTCTCTATGTGTACAAAGAAGCTCTAACAGGATTAGAAGTTTTGCACTGAAAGACCTTTTAAAAGCACACAGTTCCATGACTTGAGGGAATGCCATTGCAGGAAACCAGACAGATAAGGGGCTGGAGACTATAGCGCATAATTGTGAGGGAGCCTGCTCAAAAGAGAGTCAAGGAGAACAACTGGACCTATTGTTAAGGATAACTCTATTTAGCAGGAGGCCAGAACTACTTGAATGTTTGGGCTGTATTGGTAAAAGATCTGGAGATATTCAGGGAAGTGGTCCTAAAAGTGTAACAAATTCTCCTTCTACTAGAATAGTCCTTATTCCTCTATGCTCAAAACAGTGACCCATTTGCTGACTACCTCACGTCTAATCCAGGACAACTTGACCATGTTCTGCCCTGACAAACTGTGTGCACTGACGGAGAGTGATCTGAGGAAGCAGCAGGTAACGATAAGGCACAAATCATTACTCACAACAGACTGCACAAGAGCCCTTACTCACTGCAGCCTTTTCACTGTTCTGATATCTTGTTATTGCTGCAGAACAACAAACCAGGGGTGATGAAGCTAAAGACCCTGGAGCAATCTATGTGGGAGCATCAGTTCTCCATCAGAACAGGAGACGCCGTCAGTCTGAAGTCCAAAACCTGGAGTCAGCGCTGCTCCAGACCTCAGGACTCCCAGACAACTCTGAAGCAAAAAGACAAATCAGCAAAAGGCCATGAAGAGTTTTATAGCCAGCCAGTAGACTAGAATGTTTGTGCATCTAGCATAAGCTGGAACTGTCTCCCAGCATGTTTTTCACACCTTTGAGGGGCTTAAATACTGAAGCCACAGACTTGATTCAGTGCCAGAATCATTCAGATTTTCTGGTATTCAGACAACGTAGCAAACACTGAAACACTAATCAGACAGTAATACACAGTAAGGCTGGCAGCCTAAACCACAATTCCCTTTACAAAACAATATGTTTATATTATATATACTGTGTCCACAGTTTGCTTTGTAGCTGGATCACATACTTACGCTAATCATGGTTCTGGCATGTCCATCCAATCACAAGCTGCCCTTGCTATTGTTTGAAGCAGTTTTGACCTGTGGGTTTTCTTCAAGTTACAGCAGTTAAACATCCTGTTTTGGTTCATTCTCATCCCTAATTACTCACGTATGTCAGCATCAGTACCAGCATTCTCAGTGTGTAACTCACACACAGCTCCTGTATAATCTTCTATTTTGAAATTCTCTTCTGACAGCTAACATACTTGAAGTCAGACATTCCTAAGCCCATAATTCAAGCACTCTGTGGTCACACACAGGATTTCTAGGCTATAGGGAGTTTTCCAGCCTTCTAGTTCTAATAGGTGCCTGGATACCTCTGATATATAAAGGATGTCCTTAAAAATCAGTCTGCACAAAGTGGCCAGGATAAAAGACAAGATATGACCAGCAAAATCTGGACATAAAATCACCATACAGAAGACCGTGTAAAAGCTAGGTTAAGAATTTACAGTGCAGCAGGTGACTCCCTGCTAGAATTCCATTTCCAAACTGCAGAAACTTCACTACCTTTCCCTATAGGAAATTAATGTGAACAGCTACTTGTAGTATGAAATTATCATCCTACCTTACTCAGTCAAAACACCTCTTTGTAGGCAAGCCCTTCAGCTGAGGTACCCTTTGCCATTTACCTGGAGAGTAAGCTGCTGCATGTAAAGATTCAGGCTCACCTGCAAAGGATATGTACTACTCCTACTTAAAGTATATGTTCCACTACCCACGTAGTGTAAGAGCTGAACTGCTTTCAGCCATGGTGAAAACATTCAGTTGTAATTTAAGTCAGTTTCAGTTAATTTAGGAATTTAGCTTAGCTTGGAAATGCAGCAAGTAAAATGTCACATGGTTTCCAAATAATTGAAAAGTCAAACCTCTTGCTAACTGTGATAAATGCCTTTCAAAAATAAATTTACAGGCCTTTAACACACTCTAAAAATGTTTTCAGGAGATACCAGTGTGGAATTCCAAGACTGGTGCCAATTCACACCCCAGTTTACTGGGCAGTAACATCCCCATATGTTGACCAGACTACAGTAGGCACAGAATATTACCTAGTGATAATAAATCACTACTTCCTCTATGCTGCTTTGTTATTTCTGAAGTAAGAAGGGGAGTCAACTGCTTAGACTATAAGGTAAATTTCATTGCACACCTGGAAACGGTCCTGAGAGATCTCAGTCACTTTGAAGTGACTGAGTAGCCACAGCAGAATTGGAAGGACTGAGAGCCACCTTTACTACTTCCTCCTATAAAAGATACTGCTATCCAGCCCTATTCCACCATTTTGGTTAGTAAGGTGAAGCTTTGAGATCCTCTCATGTCCAAAACTGCTTTTGTTTTTTTCTCCTATTTAGCACAGGGATGTGTGTGTGAAGGAATCTGTACAATTCTGTTGTAGAAGTTGAGCTCAGTTTTATTCATATCATGTTTTATTTTTCACTGTAGCAATTTTTTCCCCTTCTTCAGACCTCCCAGAAGAAAGGATTAGACTGTAACTAGTTTCCTTAACTTTTACCTTAGAGGATAGAAAAGCCATCTCTGATAGAAGCAGGGGATGCAGGTTTGTTATCTGAATAATAATTACTCTTTCACTTCCGAGTTTTGAAAAATTTCCACAAAACTGCAAAATAGCACTTCTCATACTCATTCACCTGCTATGTATAAGGTATAAAGTTGTGTAACTCTTTACAGACATAGATAAGAATACATTCCTGTTCTACACTGTTTACAACCTAAGCAAAAAGTGTACAATAAAAGCGGATCAAGATCCATTCCTCCCAGGAGCACAACATCAAACTTACAGAACAGGCTAAGGATAAAGCGTGATAGCTTTCCACATCCAAGGCTTTGAGCTGATACTGAAGCACAGTGGTCTTTGAGAAATACTGTCATTGCTTTCCCAGGTTGTCCTGTGTATTAGAGGTATAAAGTCCTGAAGAATTCACAGATACTTTAAAACAGCACTTGCAAATCACAATACACTATGGAAGCATAACCATATGTGTTGTCATGAAAGTCTTAGCTATCACTTGATTATCAGCATACCTGCAAATTTAAAAAAAAAAAAAGAGAAACAAACAAAAATGGAACAATTATCCCTCAAATTGTGACAATTCTTTAACCCACTGTAGCAAATATCTAAAATAAGGTGTACCTCTTACATGAAATCTGCTTCCATTGTCAAAGCCTTCTTACACAAATGAGGTTAAAGTGTCTCAGCTGAGGTGTTTTCTCCACCACTGTTCCCAACTGTTATGGCCTCATTTCCTTATATCTACAGATAGCTGCAAAAATTCCTTCCTTCCCAGATGCCTCCTTCATCCACAATTGTTCCATTTACTAGATGTCATCTTGCCCCTCTCTGCCACTGCCAACATCCATATCTGATTCTCTAAAAAAGACAAGTTAGAGACAACTAGTAATCCTGTAAAAGACAGAAAAGTTACTCAAGAATTAAATCCTACAGTGCATATTCTTCAGGCAAAGGAAATGACCATGCCACATTTTGCCACTTATATGTTCTACTAATAACTTCCACTAAGAAAGCCCTTATCTCTCAGACCCCTCCTCACTGACTAGTAGGGAATAACCTGCCTCATAAAGTACCTTCTATTGGTGTCCTACCAGTCCCTGAGAACACAAGGAACGGTTTGTTCTGCCAGTGCGTGTGGATGCATTTCCATCACTGACACCAGGGCTTGTCATTCATGCGGCAGAGGGGCCACACCGTGTTTGTTTGGGGAAGGGGAAACGGAAGGAAGCTCTTTGGGTAATGATGGGGTGTGGTTATGAGGTTCATAAGAGACGAGGTAACTAAAACATGCTATCTGGTCAGGCAGCCTATCATTTCCTTGGCTTTAATAAGAATTTAATCGTGGCTATTTTCCCTGTACCCTTCTGAATAAAGATTCTATTTGGGGGTTTAATTAACCTGAAGGAAGTTGCTTTGTATTGACAACTCCTTTATGCCATGCATGTAAGATTTTCTTTCTGCCTTGCTATCTGTCTTTAAGGAACCGAAAGCGTCAACTGTGTGTGCTTGGGATCCATTCAATCTTCCAGAACTTGTGTTTGTTCCCTACTGAGGAAGTACAGAGGAGAAGCCCAGGCACTCACCAGCCTGTCGCTGTCTAACCTCAGGCTCCATCATACTAGCCCAGTCTTTACTGTTTTAAAATTTCCCCTTGATATGTTACTTGAATGGAATAAGGTGGGTTTTTTTTTTAATTTTTTAAAAGACTGTGAGTCATGCTGATGTCTTCTCTCCTGTTGCACATGCTGGAAAGAATTACAGTCCCAGCTCTGCAGTTTCATCAGTCTGCTATGCTCAGTGGAAATCTCACTGAAATCAGCAGGCCTCTGAAGACACTGACGTACTGCAGGACTGCAGCCCTCAGTGAAGTACTCTTCTGCAGCTCTCTGCTTATTTTCTACTTCTTCCCTGTGCACTTAGCATCAGTCCCCAGGTGCAATATAAAACTGGATTACATTACAGCACTTCAAACATAATCGTGTCTAAAAATACCAATACAAACTCAGATTGCCTCTGGTTATTACAGACACTACAGTCAGTTTACCTCAGAAAATGAGGATAGCGTGTCCATGTCTGTCTAATCCACCCTTCCACCCAATAACTTTTAAATCCCAGTCACCAGTTTCACGCAAAACTGGCAGACACATCTCAGAGATACTAATTTCCTACGAGTTTGTCAAATGGTAGAAATGTATAAAAGAAAGAAACCATATTCATGGATTTACATGAGGAAGGACTACCTGCTGTCTTTACTGAACATCAGAAAATCTAACCAGAGGGGAAAAAAAAACCCCAGCAGAATTCACTTTATTAGTTTTCTGTGCATATAATAGCTTATTTAAAGAGTGACAATAATAGGTAAATAATTATTAGGTAACTAATAAATAGGCATACTTAATTGTTATAGAACAGCCTTGCCCTGTGGAAGCTACAACCACTGAAAATGGAACTGTGAGCAAAAATGCTCAGTTCTTCTATAGCCACCAGCCCTTTGGGATGGCCAGGCTGGCCAACACTTACCTGGAAACAGCAGACTTCAGTACGTTACAGCCCCCCAGCAACTTCAGCTACTCATCCTTGCCCTCTACTTCCCCAGCGGAGTTTACTGACCTCCCAGCTGTGCCAAAGAAACCTAAGAAATAATCCAGATTTTCTAAATATGCCTAAAAATGATGAACAGTTAGGCAACACAAACAGTTGAGTGAGCACAGCTGAGGGCACAGTCACACCAGGCAAAGGGAAGGATGTATGTAACAGGCAATCTAAAACTTCTGCCACCACTTGAACAGCAAAGCATAACGATTGCCTCTGAGGGGCCAGAAAGATGGCAGTGCTGCTTCCACATGTCTTATGGAGGGGTGGAATGGGAAATGTTCTGCGTGCTTGTTGGGTATCACATAGTAAAGAATTGCTTTTTACTGATAGCACGACAAGGTTAAAGAACATTCTGCTATGGATAGGCTGCATCAGATGGCTTCCACCAAGCTCTAACTGCATGGATGAGCACAGCGAATCACAAGAACCGAATGTTCTGTGATCCATTTCCTTCAGGTGCAGTTCATAGTCCAAGCAGGCCTGGCATAGTCCCAACCTTCCCCTCATTCTGATGTTTATTCCCCTCTTTCCAGTGTATCCTCATGTTTGTTTGGAGGAGGTCGAGGTTGGATCAGCTCCCCAGACCTGCAGAGTCCACATAAATCTGACTGCAGTACTGGGGACACCTGGCAGCCGGGACTCGCCTCCTCTTAGGCTGCTGCATGGTCCAGCCCCGCAGCGATTCACGAAGGCGTCTCCCAGCGAGCCTCCCAGGCAGTGGGAAGAGCTATTCCTCCAAACTTGCCAAGCAGCATGGGCTGCAAAGGAGAACAAACCCTACCAAAGAAGAGGGGGTTTTGCTTCTCACCAATTCTGCGGCAAGACGCCTGTGTCCTTTGCAAGCAGGTGTAACCTACACCACGGAGACGCTGTCCTTGTTTTAAACCTGAGTCTATGTCATAACCCAGAGTGTGTGATTACCGCATTAACCTTCCACACAAGGAAGATCGCTGGCAGAGCAATGACCAACCGGCTCCTCAGCTACGTGGCAGCCACACCATCCAGCTGCGCCCTGGTGCCGTAACCGGGCCATCAGCCGAAGCAACAAGCGTGTGACACTTCAGTGTTTGCATTAACCATTCAATTACAGGTGTCTTAAAGCCCGAATTCCTCCCCACCGTGACTTACGGCTTCTGAATGCTCGATTTGCC
>NW_010262427.1:0-22561 GCF_000690775.1 Eurypyga helias
CGGGCGCTGTGCCGGCGCAGGGGTAACGCAGCCCCCTGAGACTCCCCTGGTAGATGGGCTGTGCCCCCCGGGAGCGTGAACGAGGAGCGGGTGCGACTGCCGTCATCGGATGTGATGTTGCAATAAAGATCTGCAGGAAGGTTCCTACGAGTCACGAAAGTTCCCTCTACCGTTTGCATACACTTTTTTTTTTTTTTTTAATGGTACACGTGGCCGTGAAATGTTGCATATACGGGGCAGGGCAGTGAATGCCCCAGGTTTTGTGATGCCAGGTTTAGGGAGTGTTTGGCTGGTGTTGAAATCCTCCTGCCAGCGTGAGTCAGGGCTGCGTGCCGAGCTCTTGACTCTCAGACCTGAGCGCCGTTTCATAAACCTCTCTGCTGCTTCCATAAAAGTACAAATGCTGCGTGCGGTCTTCTCGGGCTCATTAGCTGTGGAAGGAACCTGAGAGCCGAAGGGGTTTCGTTCTATGGCTGCAGTAAACAGGTGTAGTGTTTGTGCGTCACTGGTGCTGAGGCCTGTTGGCTTATGAACCCACTAGAACTTACTATATCGGTAATACAGAACGTATCCCAAGTTCAGAGTGATCCAATATGGCTGGCGTTGGCAAAATAAGGTGGGAAGTGTTTGGACGCAGTGTAAGAGAGTATTGGAGGGCCCGCAATAATGTTTGCAGCGTGACAGGTTTGAAACGGTGTGTGAGAGGCTTGTTTAAATTTTTTTCTTTCCTCTTAAGTCATGCTTTATTAAAAGACGTCCTTAGTTCTATGCCTGAATTAAATTTCAGGTGGTACATCTTACCTTGTACTGGCAGTCTTTTGCTCTTCAATTCGTACTGCCTTGTGCTCAGTTCCTTTCCCTCCATGTTTTCTGTATCTAGCTGAAGTCTCAATCAATAGTCTAGCCCTTAAATGCTAGGTAGTTTAGCTGGCTTATTTTAGAAATTACAGATTACACTCCTGAATTTGCTTGTACTGATTTGTTTGAACCTATAATATGCCTTTAAAAGGGTCTTTCATATTATCATTCTCCTAATACAAAGGAAAGAGGAGGATAACATGAGGTAAATACAGTTCCCTTGGATCACAGTGTCTGCAGGTGTTTTTTTTTCACCAAAGGGCCATTCAGTCACCAAAATACTGAGCTGCCTTTTTTTTTGTCTAGCCTTATTGTAGCTACTTATTTTTAGTACTAGTTAATTTCTTTTGAAGTTTATTTTTAATGCAGAGCAAAATACATGTTTCAGGGATGAGTGCATATTTTTTCTGCTTCAGTAGCTAGAAAATTTGGATTTTTTCAAACAGTTTGTCAAAAATCAGAAAAGAAAAGGAAGGAATAAAGCCTATAACATATGGGTGACTTGTTCGGTGACTATGTGGAGCTGCTTGATACAGCAGTACATTAGAGGTCGGGAAAAGGACAAGTCAAGGACATTGAGTGGTAAACAAGCTAGCAAAGAAGGAAGTTGAAGCCGAAAAGAGGAAGCTCCAAGAGCTGAAAAAACCAATAGCAGTTTATGTGATCAACGTGTGGCCAAGACCAAGTAACCTATCAGAACCTAGTTAGATATGCGTGTAACCTATCAGAACCTAGTTAGATATGCGTGTAACCTATCAGAACCTAGTTAGATATGCGTGTAACCTATCAGAACCTAGTTAGATATGCGTGTAACCTATCAGAACCTAGTTAGATATGCGTGTTAGCCTCATGTAGTGTGCATTGAGCTATATATATATCCTGTGTTATAACATTAAAGGGTCTCTGATCACACACCTTCTTTGGAATCCGTGCCTCATACCCTTCAATTAACAGTTGGTATGTAAAGTATTTTTTGTGATGATCTCGTATAATGTTCTTGGTGTTTAATTAAAAAAAATATTCTTGGGTAATGATAACTGGGGAATCATAAGCAGACTAGCACTATGGAATGATTCAAATGTTTTTAACTTAGGGGCAGGCTGTTAAAGTAATAGATTATGGGGTAACTACAATTTTGCAATTAAAATGTTTTTCAAAGCATTCATGAGGGCAGTACTGGTTTCCTATGTATCCTCTACATCACATGAAAATATCAGAACTAACAATGACGGTGTCAGCATATGATGAGGTATTTATGACTTTGTCACATGAAACTTTAGATATATGTAGTGATTGTATACATATCTGTTTTTGATGTACAGGTTCAGTGATTATGCAGCATTAGACGGAAGGAGTGTTCTTCATCTGTGATGGGGTTTTCCAAGGATTTTTATGTGCAGAGGTAATGTTATTTATGGAAGTGGTTTAATGTTTCAAATATCTATA
Organism: Eurypyga helias; assembly: GCF_000690775.1. Taxonomy (NCBI): domain Eukaryota; kingdom Metazoa; phylum Chordata; class Aves; order Eurypygiformes; family Eurypygidae; genus Eurypyga; species Eurypyga helias. Next base: position 2,305 of record NW_010262427.1, read on the forward strand.
TGAAAGTAGTGATGGTTTCATGTATTTATTTGCACCTAATGAGGTAGATGTTGTTAGGTCAAAGTGAAATGGTCAAATGGTGAAAGTACAACTTTGATCAGAAGTTGGCTAAAAATATTACTGCAGTTACAATTGTAGAAATTTACAGAGTTTTAAAAGTACGTGGTCAAATCAGGATTGTGTCAACTTTAGCAGTTATTTTAGCAGTATTTATTAGAATATTTATTACTGCAATTTCTGATCTGAAGTACTGTTAATGTATGGTAAGCCTTGGAGGAGATGCCGTTGTATTGAGAGTAAACGTGTTTTAGTAGAATTCTTGTTTATTTACCACTTTCTAAAAGGTATGCCTCTGTTTTGTATTTAATATGATTTTCTGTCCTTTGCTAAATACATTTTCTGACATTGTGACTTTCTGGTTTTTGTTTTCCTTGGAATAGGAATTAAGATGGATGAAATATTTTACTGGCCGTAGCAGCAGCAGGATGTATAAGGTGGGTATGTTGAAAGAATATGGCTAATATCCTTGCAAAATATTTTAGTTTTTAGTTCTGTGTCGGTCTGAACACAAAGAAATGACATATGGTAAGCTAGGCTTCTGTCCAGTGGTAGATGTAGGTAGCTTGCCTGCTTTCCATTGTGGGAAGCCGCGACATGGTCAGCACAAGTTACATGGGCAGATGCAGACAGCCTTAAGTAGCTGATGCATCTTAATTTTGCGTACCTTAATGGAAGTTTTTCAATGTGCCCTCTCCCTAAAGTTTGTATGCTTTTTCTTTTGTAGATCTGGACTGAGGGTATACCACAGAGTGTTTCAGAATCTTGTTTTTTTCATTGATCACACAAAGAGTAAAATGATGCAGTATTGAGTAATGAACATACATCTTTTTTTAAAGTGGGACTTCTAGATGCTGCTATAGGATACTAATTTCTGTGTATGTGTCCTGTAGTTGCATTCTGTGGCTTAGCCCTTTACTGTTTTTCAGAAAGTTTAAGCCTACGTTTGTTTATAGAAGTATCATGGTTAATGCCAAGAAGGAGTCCTGTGCTAAAATGAGCTTTAGAGCTGGACTATCCCAGCCCTGCTGAAATGCCTCTGTCACAGCAAGTCACTGGGGAGGCAGGGAGGTAGGAGTATTCTTATGGCTTGCTTGGGTGTTTGCCAGGAGAAGCAGGTGCAAGAGAGATGGAAAAGCAGCTCGGAAAATTTGTTTGATAAGCGTGGAAGTTTGGGGGGGGTGGAGAAACCATTCCTGGCAGACTTACCTAGGACCTATCAGTGAAATTGGTTTGGGATATTAGGTGGCTTCTAAGTGATAGTTCCATGGAGAATTTTTGCTGTTTCTGTGAGTTTGGCTGGCAGACTGTTTCCATATTCAGTGTTCCCCATAAAGCTCTGTGTTATCAGTAAGTGAAGGCTGAAATGTCCGTAGGAAGCATTTAATGGTTTTACCTGACCCAAAAGCAGAAACCAAACAAACTCTTAACGGTGTGTTGTCTTACTTTTGGGTGTATGATTCATCTGTTTAAGGGACAATGGCAAGGGACTCTTGTATTCTAAGGACCTTTCCCTATGACAATGTTCTGAATATGATGCATGGTGACCAATTACAGCTTAGACTGATGTAATTTCTGTTGTACATCTGCTTCTTCACCACTTCGCCTTTCTTCTATATGTTTGTGGCTCTCTTGGATGAGCCATAGAAAATAGAGACGTTCCTGCTACTGATTCGACTTCAGTCTTCTGCATGTCATTGATTTTAAATAGTAATGTTGCAAAACTTAATTTTGGTGGGGTTTTTTTTGGCCATCCTTGACTGGTTAGCCTCCTGAAGCGTGGTTACAATCTGCCAATTTTCTGTGAGTGCCTTTAATCTCAGATTTATATCAGGCTGCTGTTTCAGTGAAGTAGTGCTACATATACCAAAACTTTCTGACAGATCTTGGTCTTGCTCAGATCAGTCAAAACACAACAGGTGGTGAAGAAATAAGGTAGATTCATATTTTTGGAAGCAAGGCAGTAAAATTTAAATACCGGCATTCAGTCCAACATCAGTCACCACAAACAATATGCTCTGTCCTAAAGATAAAAGTGTATGAATTCCCTGAATACTGTTAGGGAATCAAAAAGGATCAGTCTCTAAAAACCTGCATTGTTCTGTCGTGTATATGTGTCCTCTGTGTAAGATGGATCAGGAACTTTTAATTTATCAGTCTACTAGTAAAATGTCCTAAATTAATAATGTAGTGCTCCAGTGGGTTTTATTGCTTTTGTCACCTTTGCATTCTGAGGCTTTACTAAAGAAGGAAAACAAACTGGTACTGGATTTAGAAAGAAGGGACTGTTCTGTATTACAGGACTGAAACTGAGACCACCCAAATGCCTTCAGCTGGTTTTTGTTATTTTCACAAATAGTTTGTTCTTTTAGCAGGGCGTTTAAGAACAGAGTTGAGTCAATCACTGCATTATGTTTTTCCCTAAATGGCAATATTAAACAAACTTTACAATGCTGTTTGTGATTGAGAAAAAGTCTTAGACTTTTGATACTCTTGTGGGGTTTTTTTTGCTTCCAGAGAAAAATAGTGGTAGGCAGATATGATTTCAGATCTTCAAATGCACCTTTTTTGTGGAAACTTTAGTTCTGGCTGGACATGCCCCCCTTAAGAGTCCTATAGTATCTGTCATATTTAATGATATTTTAGGGAGTTAATTCAGGGATGTTACATGTTTTCCATAATTCTTGAGGGGTAAGTGGGATGAGAAATTTCTTGTCTTCCATATAATGTGTGTTACGTTTTCTATTATAGTTGTAGTTTTCCAAAGGGCAGGTCTGCTGTATTACGTTACAGACTTCTGCTTATGCCAAAGCATGCCTGGTGCCTCACTGAAGGCCTAAAGGTGAAATGTCCGTATATGTGCAGTTTAGTGTAGTTACCTTTGCTTAGTCTGTGTTTATATTCTCTCGTAAAGCAGTGATTTTCCTTCTGGGAAGATATCCTGATGGGCATATGACAAAGATTTGTGGACTGGAGTGGGTAGAGATATGAGGAAGAAATTATGCTGAAGGGCAAAAAACCAAAGACTACCTGGCTCGAAATGATAAGTTTTCACATGTTCATTTTGTCACATATTCAGAGTAGGGGGCTGTGTGTTAAGAATCTTGTTTCTGAGTGCTGTCTTGACTTCTGCTATCTGTGTTTGTACTTGCAGTCGGAGTAAACAAAGTGTGATGGAGAAGAGCATGGGGAATAAAATGCTTTGGTAAAAATCAGTATCTTACTGTCACATGCCATGCCATCACAGTGTATGCGGTGCTGGGTACCTCCTCTAAAAAGGAAGGTGTAGAGGATATTCAGAGAGAAGGTTAAGTGTGTGATCTACAGGGGTGGAAATTTGCTTGTATGAAGAGAAATTAAAAAAAGAAAAAGGTTAGGTTGTTTAGCCTTTGAAAGGCAATGATATGCAGAAGAATAACACAAGTACACAGAATGATGAATTTGTCGAGAGAAGTAATTCAACAGCTTTTTTTTCTGTTGGTTCATGCTATAAGAATAAGGGGACATTCTGAAACTAAGTTGACAAATTGAGAAAGGAAATGCAGAAATTATATATTTCTTAATAAATTGATAAAACAGTGAGCTCTGTAGTCTAGAGATCATTTTAATTTAGGAAATTCTAGTAGAAATTGTATAATTTAGCATGCAAGAATATTTACACAGGCTCAGGTTACCTTTTTTCCTGAAAGAATATAACCCCTCAGCTTTTTGTTATTTATGAGATTATTTTTTCCGTCATGATTTTTTCTAAAGCTTATCTAAAAACTATGTATTGGTGGTGGGAGTAAAGGAATTAAGTTTGTTCCTGGTTTGTTTACAGGAGAAATGGTTACAGCATCTCACTAATTTGTTTGCTCTCTATCCCTGTTTTAAGTTATTGTCCAGGTGAAATACCCACTAGGTACTATGTCTCGTTCTCTTGGGAGCATCCACTGATTTATCTTGTTTTTCTTGTAAGCGAGGTTTTGTGATTTGCCACTCCTGAGACACTGTTCTACTCAGCTTTCATTTTTCTGTTGCCTGGGCTCATGGATTAAGTAGGTATTCCTCCAGTAACTTGGTCCAAGTTTGTTCTGTACCTGGAGCGATGGAATATTTAGGGAGGGTGAGATGAGCTAACGCTGGCCTTCTGTGTCGTCCAGCCAACTTCCAGCAAGTACGTAAAAAGTCATAAAAAATAGCAGTGGGGGTATCTTAATTAAATGAGCATGCTTGTCGCTCTGCCAGTCTTTTCTCTTGGCATGGTTCAGGTCCTAGAAACTGTGTTTGCTTTCAGACTCTATCAAACTCAAATACGAAACTGTGTGATAAAAGCATCAAAAAGCAGTGTTCAGCGGGAAAAGACTACAGAATCAGCTTTTGCTTATTCCCACTGAAATGTCCTTTTCACTCCATTTAGTGGAGGCTGCAGTTCTTACTTTTGGTGTGTTTAGCAACAGATTGACTTAAATTTGTTGTATTTGGCTCTAGAGCAGCAAAGAGCAGATGTCAGGGAGGTGCCATGACAGGAATAAAAAGATTCAGAAGGCTTGTGGGAATTTGGGGGGTGAGGGGGAATTCCTCCTGCTATTTTTTTCCCCTGCTAGAATCCATATTATAACATTGAGAGTTGGCATTGAGTTCAAAACTTGCCGTGCTGCAAGGGTTAGTGCATTGACGCAGACATTCTTTCCCACAGCTCAAATTGTGGAAACAGAGTTTATTTATAAAATAAAATATGCCTGTGAAATTATAATTGATACCTTAATTATGGAGAACTCGCCTGAAAGATGGTAGCTTAGTGATCTGCAGGACATTTTCCTGGCTTAGAATAGCCACAGTTTATACTCAAACATTTTCTCTGTATGAATCTTAAAAATGGAATTCCCCAGTATCAGGGCAGAAAAACTTCAGTAACTGAGAGGTGCTCTGTCAGTGATGATAAGCCTCAAACAATGGTCCACTTGTAAACGCTATTTAGGGTTGGAAAATCTTAAATAGTAAGAATAAAAAGCTTTGCTATTTAGGGATTGTTGCTATTTTAAAAAATATGCATTTAAAAGCCACCACTACATGTCGCAGTCTTTGAATAAGCAGGTGGGTGCCAGATGTATGTGGGATCCTGGAGAAGTTTGTTGCTTTGGTTTATTTCTTTTCACTTTTATTATGAGCAGAATGCTTCAAAAGTTAGTGGCTGCTTCCCTTTTTTCTTTTTTTGAGACTGGAAATATTTTATCTTTGCCTTGATTAAGGGGCCATTTTTGAAAACACCTTGTGTAACTTTTTAGTAAATGATTACGTGTTTGTTTCTTTCTCAATTTTTTTCACTCATAATCTACCTGCATGTCAAGACTGCCACAGTATAGTTAATAAAAACATACATGTGATGTAATTTGCAGTAATTTTGGTTGCAGATTGCAATATTTGAAAGTTGTGACAATTCTCTGTTGTCTTATGTGTATAATCATGTATTTGATACATTGTGGAGCCTGAGGGTTTGGTTTTTTTTCCTGCGATGAAAGTGTTACTTGTACAGTAATATAGAGGGGAGGATAGTATTAAATCTTATGATTTTCCTTGAGATGACACTCCTTATTCTTGTGTTAGTGTTTTAGAGAACTGTGTTGTCTCTTGCTTTGGGTCTTCCTGTTCTAGTGGTGATTGTAGGAGTTGTTATCATTTTCTGGAAAGATGGTATTTGAAATAAATGGAATGTATCTTATTGTGCACATAATCAGAATATAATGAAAAAATCTGACTTAAGAAAAAAAGGTATAGTGGGGTGAATTAAAAGCATCATATAAGTAAGATATGTAGTGTGCATGCTGTTTTTCTCAGGGCTCACAAAGTCATGATTGGAGTGTGCCATTCAGATTTGGAAACAAATCGTGCCATATTTTTTGTGGATGAAGAATGTAAATGCACTGCTAAAAACAAACAGGACAAACTAGCTTGTCTGTTAGCTGTAGCATGTTGAGTTTCTTTGTTAGGTAGCTAATTTCAGCGGCTTGGAAGTGACAAGCCTGGAAATAATTGTGTCAGAGCTATTACAAGAGGATTGAATGAAGTCTTTTTGATTTCCTAAATGTAAAGAAGCCAGGTTTGATCAACAGCTGCTCTGAGGGTTATTCTGACAGTAAGTCCAGTCCAGTGCAGGGTTTTGCACTTCTGACCAGTTAAGGGCATGTCCTTTTGCTTAAGGTGAGATACTGAAACGGTAATAGTTTGGTGTGTTTGATGAGCATCATTTATGTCTCTCCTGTACTTAAGTTCTTCCAGGTATTTTTCACCTGGCTGTCAAATTTCTTTGTTTACTGCAGTGTCTGAAAGACTTTGTGACCACATAAATGCTATAAAACATAATAAATTACAGATTCTGATTTTAAAGACTTTATTCTAGATTGTTTAATCATAAGTATTTGTACTTATGTGGTACAATTGTACAATTTCACTTTAAAAGAAGCATGAAACTGTAGATTCCATTTAGGCTAGATCAATATCTGTAAGGATCATACCCATTTTATTTATTTTTCTAATGATTTCATGCAAGTATTAAACCTACAGTTACGTATTAGCATGCTGTGAAGATAGCTGCGTGTTGCAAGGACAGATGGTTGCTCTGTCTTGTCAGTCAGCTGAAGCTGAGCAGGGACTAGGTAACTTTCTTGCTCTGGGTTACTGGGATGCTGTCCTGAGATGAGGGCTACTGTTTGATGCCAGCTTCTGGAAGTGGAGTTGTGCAGAGCAAGTTGCCCTAATTCTTCCCCTACAAACAGTGTTACATCTCTCAGGAATCTCCAGTAGCATGTTCTGAAATTTCCACTCAGCTGTGAGTAATATGGTTTCTATCCTGGACAGACATGTCTGTTCAAAAACAGTTCAGTATCCTTGTACTGCAGAAAAAGAGACATGGGAAAACTTAGATAATACCTATTGGACTTTGTAATTTGGTGCCGATATATTCATTCCTCATGGAAGATGCCGGACATTAGCAAAATAGTAGAAAAATGCCTAATATTAATTGAAAGATATGGAACTAGTCATTAGATAAACAAGGTAGTGTATTCCCTGTGTACACAGTAATGTAAAACATTCAGTTCCTATTTTGCCTTTTGGAGAATTTTGAAAAAGGAAGAAGGAATTTCCCACATCTACTTTCATTGTTGTGGTTCAGGTAAACCAGAGGTAAAGTTTATAATTATTTAGTTCACATAATTTACAGAAAAATGAATAATTCTTCTAATAATGTACGGTCTGGGTGCTCATGCACAGTTTTGAGGTCTGACTTTGGTCCTTACAAATGTTGGGTAAGACTTGCAGCAGCCTGTTAGGAGGTATGTGATCCTGCCTCAGTGAAGCGGAAAAGCTTATGTAATTCAAAGAATAGAACACTTGTGAAGAAATTTCATTTTTGTATTTTTCACTCTTTAATGTACTCGTATTGCTGGTGCAGTGATGATTCTTAGCACTTGAAATATACAAAAAAATTTGTTTCTGATTGTAATAAGGTACAGAAAGGAAAACAGTTTGGCGTAACATTTGGTTTTGCATCTGATTTGTGTTTAGCAGAAGTAAGATGGAACTGACCATATCTTTAAACAGTGAGCTATATGACTAATGGTAGCCTTTAGTGTAAATGTAAGCATGTTTTCAGGCACACTCTATTTGTCATTAAACCTTTGGTTGGTTAGCAATATTATTAAGGTGTAATTGATCTAACTCACTGTAAAAGTCTGAAACCTTTTTGAAGGTGTTTTTGCATCTAAAAATCTTAAAACACTTGGTATATAATATTGATGTTCATTGGAAAGTGATTTTTTTCTCAGTTTGGAGAGAAAAAAGCTTATTTCCATGTTCAAGATTAAAGTAGAGCAAACTTAACTTTACTTTTTTGATTTTAAAATCAAGCTGCACTTACAGAAAGGCAGATAGTGTTGAAACCTTTAGCTGATGAACTTTGAGAAGCAGAAAAATTCCTTAGTCTAAGAATACTGCTAGGCTGATGGAAACTCTTGACTAGAATTGGCTTGCGCTGCATATGTCTCTCTGTTTCAGGAAGCTGTTCACTTTGGAAAAAAGCAAAAAATCAGAACTATAAAATGTTGAGTACAGAAGTTGCGGAGTAATGGGCTTTAATTGGACCATGAAACACGCAAGCAAAGCAAGCAAAATAATGTCTTGATGGTGATACCTAGCAATTTGCAAAGCACCTTCCTCTTAGAAAGCAAAAAGTAAAACGAATCATTGTTTGGATAGTGGACTGTAGCTATATACTATTAGAACTTCCTTTCTTAACAGGGACATAGGACAGGCTGAGTATCCCCCGGTGTTACTTAACCCTGGGAGATTTTGGTGGTGGGAGAAATAATCATCTCAGGCAGTATAATATTCCACTTTTTTTGTTTAAGTGGAATTATGTTTTAAAGTGTGTGTGTGTTGTTCAGTAATGAAAGCAGTTTACCTGAATTGTTGCTTTATAACATTTCATACATGGAACTCTAGAAAGACCATTTCCAAAATGTTTTTTAGCCATTAACAGTTAATAGATAAACTTTAAAAAATTGTATAATTTAGTACTGGTTGGCACAGAATAACCATGCATACTTTCTGGGAGGATGATTACAAATAAGAGTTTCAGGTTTTCTTTAGCAGCCTCTCCCTAAAATACTTGTCTGTGAATGGTGTAGTTATCTGATAATTCTGTCTTTGGCAATTATACTTAGAAAGCTGCTTTATATTGGGAAGGAGAAAATGTGTAGCATATATATATTTGCAGTAAGGAAGAGACTGGATGGGAATATTAACATGTGCTAAGTTGACTGACTGTAAATACCCCCAAAAGAGGAAGTTTCAAATTTCTGTTGAAATCTAGTTGTATTAAAAATAGTTGTGTTTAGAAGGTTAATCATTTTCAAAACTAGTTTCTTTGGAATTCACTTTGTCATTATAAAGTGGGTTCACAGGCCCAGAATATGACATTCTTTTAGGTTTTTAAAGTTAATTGTATTTCTTTCTGGAAGTAAGATGAATGCTAGTAACCTCTCCATTAAAAAATACTGCTAGTACTTGTATATTACTAGTTTTCATATATTTAGTTCTAAAGAGGTTCTGTAAAGAGCAGATGTGGTCAGGTGAAAAACGTTGGTGATTTACAAAGGAATCTTGCATCAGGGGTGCACCCTGTTGTGAGCCACAGCACTGCTTCAGAGTCCAGCAGATCAGTCAGTTACAAATTCATGTACTGAAAGGAGGGCTCAGCTTCTGACCTGTTGCCTGCACTTGGGAGCTACAGAAAACACCCAGTGCTGTTGCCATTGATTCATTTGCATGGTAAGAGCCCTTGTAGGCTCCAACAGTCTTGAGACGGGTCAGTTCCCCTTGCTGAACTGCTGAACAAAAGGCTGTGCTTTTATGCAGCTTGGTAGCTCACTCAAAAAGCACAAGCAGTGTCACTGGAAGTATTTTTGCTTTACACGTACAAGTGCTTTGAAGACAGAATGTCTTGCAACAATATGGAAACGTTTTTCTGACAGATCAGCAAACGTTATTTGCTGTGGGTAGGTTTGTGTCAAGTTTATAGCCATTGAAAGCTTAGTGCCTCATCTACTATTGCAGTCCTTTTGCCTAACTTGTGTGGACATTGTATTGCTGAGTAGTTAATCTGTTGTGAAGACAGGCAAATTTAGGAGGAGTGAATTTAATCTCAGAAGAATTTGTATTAACTTAGGAGAGCTAGTTCAGTTTGGTTTTGCAAATCACCAACCGTTAGAAGTGGCATTAAGTTTAGTGCAGGAGAAGATGAATTGTCCCTTTGTCTCCAGAATGAGGTCACGATGCTTGTCTCTCTTCAGCTTTCATCTTAGTAACATCTCAGAAAATATTATTGTTTCATCTTCGCTTTTGTCTCCTGAACTATGGGAGTTAGTTACTTGTGCAAGCCACAATGCCAGCAATTATTTTTGTTCTTTACTCCACCATACCTGCCCTGTTGGCATGCCCATGCCCAACATTCTCATGTGCTTCTTTTGTATTTTATTTTATTTTTCCTCAATTTTATTTATTTAGCGATTCCACTGAGCAGGTAGCTGAGTAGAATCCTAGACCTCAGTCATGCAGCTGTTGGTAGTGCATGCAGTGCCGGTGATGGGAAATGCCTGCCTTAGGTGTGAAGGGGAGGAAAAGGAAACAAAAGAGAATCCAACAGAACAGATGAGAAGAGAAAGACTTTGGTAGTAAAGGAAGGTAGAGAGGAACACTGGACTGACAAGGTGGAAGAAAAGCTAAAGTGGAGGTATGGAGATGCAGTATGTGATGATGCTGTTCTGATTTGTAATTTTAAGATCAACTAATGAAGCTTGTTGTTTAAATAAGATAGTTTATTGAAGTTTTTAATCATAAAAGTATCTGTATCTTAGTTTTGGGTAGATCAGTTATACACTAATACTCATTTTAGGGAGCGTATTATTTTTGTTGAATGAGAATATTCATTATAGTTTTAATCAACAAATAAAATACTAGTGTTTGGTTGCTAGGGCTAGTTGTCTGATCAGGGTAATGTGATAATGCTCCGCAGCATTATCTGTTGGTAGATGTAAAGGAATACAGTTTTCTTTAGTGGGGAGCTTGAAAAAGTCTCTTGCTTCTTTAAAATGGTTCTCAGGTCTGTGTGAAGAGCGTGCGTGTATGATCACTGTTGATTTTCCAAAATGGCACTGGAAGGCTCTCTGACTAGGTTGAACTACAGTCCGATTACTCACATTCCCTCTGGCCCCTAGAGACTGGAAATTGCTTCCCCAACAAGTACATAGGGTAGTTTGAGCCCATTCTGTTGAGCTATGGCTATCTCTCCAGAATTTGGGAGATTGATTTTTATGGAATAGATAACTCAGAGAGTTAGCATTCTTGCTTGGATAACATACTGTTTATTTTGGAAGGAAGTGTCCCACGACTAAATAAGAACAAGATGTTTGACCACCTTCTAGGGAGGAGAGTGTTTGGTCAGCATAAAATTAAAAGAAAAAATGCAGAGAGACAACTGACCGTTCTTACGTGGTGTTTGAAATGTTTTCATGTTTCTTCTGGGCTGTAATTATACTGCACATACATGGGAAGAAGAAAGACCAGAGGTTTTGTTCTTTTCTTGGAAGTACAACTTTATCACATCATTGGGAATTTATAGCCTAGTAGTATATAGTGTTTTTTCCATTCCTGCCTTTTGCAGTTGGTTTCAACAGCCTCGTAGTTTGGCAGCCAAGAGCTCACTTTTTCATGATTTTTTTTGGCACGAAAGGGTTACTGTTCACATTTCCTGTGTAATTCCTTCTGATCTTGCTGGGCTGTAATTACTTTCTTGATGTTAAACATTCCCAGGCTCCTATAACCTTCTAGCCTGCTTGCACTGGCCAAGTTTGTCCCAGGTGATCATGTGGGCGAACCTCCTGTTTTGAAGGATAAAAATCTCTCCTTCCTGTGTAGGGTAGGCTACATTTTCATTCTTTTGCTGTGCAGTCCCAAGAGAAATCTTTTGAAAAATAATAATAAGGTAACACATCACTCTTTCAGAGTCAGATTTAGCAGCCAGATAGATGACAAATCAAGCGTGTGGGCTTAGAATTTGCTGAATCTTGGTTGAAAGACTGCGAGTTCACATTAAAGATTATTTTTTCTTACTGCATTTGGAAAATAGGTTATGATATAAAAAAAGACAGATTTTGAGTGTAGCTTCTTACTTTTGACCGTGTAATTGGCGAATCATTTGAAGCTTGCTTGCACGTAGAACTACTTAGTTGAGCCTTCAGGATTTTTTTTCTTTTGAATTCTTTGAAGTAGCGGCATATTTTACAAAAAAGAGAGGCTATTGCTCAATTCTGTCTTTCCCACGTAGTTCAATCACCCTGTATTTCTTACGATTTTCAGTTTGTGGTATATAAGCAGAAAACACAAGGTACTATTTTGTTTTTAAATAGAACTGACTGCATACTGCTGAAAAATGTTGGCTTCAGAGGTGTGGGAACTGAAGTGTTCTGTTCTGCAAAGGCACCGAGAGGTCCTACGTGCCGCCGCTCAGCCTCTCTTCGGCTTTAATCTGGAGGAGCCACCTGTAAGAATGCGAGTGAAGTTTGCTTTCCGTGACCTTTATGCTGTTTTCTCACAGTGCCAAGGAACATGCAAGGTGGTGATGGCAGGGTTTTTTTTCAGGGTGTGAGGAGTTGTAATGTGCTGATATGTTGACATTGATGGGTGGGTTTTTTTGTTACAATGTCAGAGAATGTAGCTGGAGGTTCTGTGTGCCATAGGTTCAAGAAGTGGCCCAAAATTTGATACTTCATTCAAGACCTTATTATCCTATTACAGATAATTTTAATTAACCCTAATCCCAGTTTTATTACCTCGTGCATTTAATTGGCTACTGTGTGAAATTCTCATGCTGCGAGTAATTCTACTTTGTTTAGCTCTGGTATTGTGTGTGCAGCTCAGATACACATAAGTCTTCCCAGGAACTGACTGAATGTGAATGTGTAACTGTTTAGTGCAGTGGGATTATATTGGGAAGAAAACGTTATATAGGTAATAAATTGTGGCAGTTCAAGCCCTTTTCTTGGTTTAGTTCTCATGCATACCAATGCCCATGCTTTACTATATAAATAGAAGCTAGAGCAGTTGGTGTGCATGTTGTTAACTCTGCTGCTGTGCTAGGGAAGGACAGGAAGAATATATTTTAATGGAAATTTCTTCTTCGTTTTCATCAGGAAGTCATCTTGAATTTGAATGCAGTCAGAATGATGCCCAGTTCTTAATTGCATACTCCTATAATTGGGAATGTGAACATCAGATATGCCTGTTTTTGTTCCTGAACCCAGAGGTTCTTACTGGCGTATTAGTCAACACACAGAAAACTGGTCCTGTCATATGTTATACAGTAATCATGTGAAAATACAATGTGTATACTCACCAAGTGAGTATTACTGAACAGACGGTAGGTAATATTGCTGATATCTTGAAATTAAACTGTTCTTTGTCATTTTATCATGGCCTGCGTGTGATCTCCAGGTACCTCAGATTTTGTAGGAAACTTCCTATGAAGAGGGCTTACCTAAACATATAAACTTGGGTGTGCATTACACATCTTAAAGGGATTCTAGGCTTCCTGTGCAAAGAGCAGCAGCAGGGTAGTGCTTTGGTTAAGCTGTTTGGAAAAAAGCTTTATGTTTGACTTTATATTATGAAAACACCAATGAATTTACAGTTAGTTGAAACTGAGTACAACTATTGAAGCCTGTTTTCCATCTAATAGGGTGTGTAGATCCTCTTTCCTTTCTCTTTTCCTGTTCAATTTTGCTCCTGCTTAGAAGATGACAGTGAGGAATTACATGCTATATTGTAATTAAACTGGTTTTAATTCACTTTGTAAAGTGCTTAGAATGCATCTGACCTGACTCACCGTTATAAATTTCACCTTTGCAGTGAAAATACCCTGAGTGGTAATGACTTTTTGTCTATGAAAAATACGTGGTTTCAGAGTCCTATGCAACTTACCTCCTGCTTTTTTTGTAGAAGGCAGGTTACAGGATGTAAACTGGTGCTGTTGATCTTGTGTGCGTGCATGTTGATCTTCTTGTGGCTTAACTTCAAACTCTTTCGGATTTAGGTATCTCTCATGTAGTGGAGGCAATGTGATACATGTAGCTGTGATACAGGGGAGAAGTGGACCTAAACTTAAGTGTATTTAGTGCAGAGAAAGAAGCTGTTTGGTTTTAACCATTTATTATAAAATTAAGAAATAATTTGATTTAGGTGAGTTTTTAAGCTTTGAGACAATGTAGTCAACTGTATTTTTATATTCAGGGTTCTACAAGTTCTCTCCTTGAGAAGACATGCAAATTACTGTTATGACAAAATGCATAAATATGTCTAGGATTTGATAGTAATTAATTCATTTGACTTATCTGAGGCAGGATTAAGTGCCTCAGTTTGAAACTGGCTATAAAAAGTAACATGTAAACAAATTGAACGCACATCAGGTGTAATAGCATATTTCGTAGAACTGCAGACACTTTGTTTTTAAATGCAGTTGCTTCTCACTTTGAACATTCACAAACTGAACTTTAGTCACAGAGCGCCTCTTGACTAGATTTTTAAGGGCAATTTTTACGTCCCTGGCTTTCTTGAGTGGCTTGAACTATATATAACAAAGTATTAAGTACTGCTAAAATGTTGATTAGCACTCTGATGGAATTATGTTATTTACCTTTGCTGCGTAAAAAAAATGATTGACTGAGTTCGCTTGGATTTGTCCTGGTTCAGAAGGTGCCACATATCCACTGATGGGAGAATCTCAGAACAAATGATGCTCTTTGTGCAACTGTCTTTCAGGCTCTTCTTTTCTAGATACTGGATTTGGTGGGCTACTTACATGAGTGTCCCACTACATTGACTTCAAAATAGATTTGTGTTGCATGTCAGCTTCTACATTTCCTCTTTGGTTCTTTGTATGTACACACACATTACATACGTATATATTTATATGTAAATATAGGAACACCGATGTTTTTATAGGAATTGGCTATAGTCTTCATTCTTAGATAAGTATTAAGCATGCGTAAGATCTTTAAATTGTGGCAGTCCTTTGTACACTCTGCTTTATTCTGTCTGTCTGCTTCCTGTGTATTTAGTAGTGCTTACTGACTTGATGCACATATTTTTGCAGTTACTTATTCTTTAATTTATTTTTATATTTTCATTCCTAGAGTTCTATATTGATGCTTTAAGGAGAGAGGTGAAACACAGAGCAGAGATCTTAGTGATGAAGGGGAAGAAGGTGTGAGGATACTGTGGTAGCACACTAAGAGGTTTTAGAAATGAGGAGTATCAAAGTTAATTTGAATCATTTATTTTGAAAGGTTCATTATTTAACGGACACATACACTGGAAAGCAAAATTAGTAAGTTGAAAAAGTATGTGCCAAAAGTAATGTGCTCTTGTGGGTACACATTATGGAATCACTGAAAAATTTATTTGGGAAAGGACCCCCGGAGGTTATTTGCTCAAATGCCCAGATCAGAACAGGATACCTTCATCATTAGGTGAGGTTGTCCAAGGTCTTGTTTAGTTGAGTCCTGATGGTCTCCATGTATGGATACTATACAGCCTCTGGGCAACCTTTTCCACTGTTTGATCACTTTCATAGTGAATTTTTTCCCTAGTATCCTAATTTCCCACATGGCAACTTGTCTCTAGCCTCCTGTCCTTCTCTTGTGCAGCCTAAAGGACAGTCTGCCCTTGTCATCCATACATCCACCTATTTTAGGTAGGTGAAGACAGCATTAAGGTTCCCACCTTAGCTTTCTCTACTTACAGCTGAACGTAGGTATGACTGTGGGGAACCCAAAAATGAGCACAGCTCTGTTAGTGCAGAATAGATGGGAATATTCAGTTCCCTCTTGTATATCTGTGGAACCCTCTCTTCTGGCCTTTCATGTCCCCTCTAGTTGGAATTCCCAGTGGTCTTTGGTTTGCTGATTCTGTGTACATGCTCCCAGGCAGTGCTTCTGTATTCTTCCTGTTACCTTCTTCCTCTTCTACCTCGCATATGCTTCTTTTGCCTGGGAGCTAGTAGGAGTTTTGAATTCCCTGTCTGTCTGTGTTGACTTCCTCCATACCTGCTGCATGTCAAAATGCTGGACCATTCTGGTACCTTGAAGAGATTGATCTTGAATATCAGTCAGTTCTCCAGGGCTCCCTTACGTTTCCGTGTGGCCCTTTCAGAGGGGTCACACCAACTAGCTTTGTGAACACACAGAAATGTTTCCTCAAGCCCAGGACTGCAATTTTGCTATTAGTCTTGATTGCTTTTCTCAGGATTTTGAGATTCACCGTCTCCTGCAGCTAAGGTTGACATTGACTTTCACATTTCTGACCGGTTCCCCGTCTCACTTTGAAAGAATGTGTTAAATCATCATCCTATTTTCCCTCTGAAAACATTTAAGCCTTATTATAAAATACTGGCACCATATAGTAGGATAGAATCTTGAAAAATTAGGCAATGCAGCTACAGTTACTGTTCTTGGTAGGAAATAAGTTTTTGTCCCAAATGTTAGAAGAATTACATGCTCTCCTGCCTGTTGTAGCTTGAAAATGTAAATGTTTGGCATAAAAGCTTGAAAATGTTCTCAAGAACAAATGTCTTGGAGACAAAATCCTTAGTTTGTCAAGAATGTGTATGAGGAAGAAAAGAGGAATAGAACAGTTTGTCAGAACATTTAGTTGCTACGTGAGACAAAAAATCTCTTCTGTTATACTGACCATGCGGGAGTTCTTGGTTTGGGCACTGCTTGTAAGAGGAAAAAGGTGTCCTGGGTAAATCTGCCATCTTTGTTTAAAAACTGAAATGGGTGTGATAGCTGTAGCTTACAGTGAGGTAATACCTGACAAAAGCAGCTGTGCATCAAAGGCTTAGCATTGAAAATAGTGATTTTGGATTAGATGAGAATCTCTAACCCTGTAATAAGTTACTTGGTGGACTGTTGTCTTGGACCTGGTGATCTGCACAAACTGTTTTGGTTTGTGAATCATACTCATTGAAAAACATAATAATCTGTTGTTTATCTGAAATAATTGAAACCAGTGCACGTGTATATCCGTGTTAATGAATTTCAGGTGGCATTGTTTTGTTCTGGAATGTGAAACTAAAAGATAGGGGTACTCAGGTGATAATTTTCCCACTTACACCTAATGTTTAACAGTTCCATTTTTTGTTTCTGGGTAATTCATATGTTTTTTTTTGCAAGTGTCTCTTTTCAAAGTTTTCAAAACATGCATCCAACTTAATCACTGGATTTTTACTAAATAAAATAGGCAGTGATTTTTGAAGGGAAAAAAAATTGTAAACACGCTTTCTGCAATTTATTCGTGTTTACAGCAGTGTAACAAGCAAGATCGCAGGTGGCTGTTGCTTCTGACCGTTTACAGAAAGCGTGCAAGTTCAGTGATGGCACTTGCTTATTTGCAGCTCTTACTGACTAGTTAAAACTTTTTCTGTTCCCTCTAGATAAATATAGGAACAAAAGATGCCTGATAAGCTTAGCCCATGTTAAGTTTTACTGCCCAGTTTACCATATTTAGAGATTACTATTTAGAAAATGAAGAAAAGTGGATTAAGAGTTGTAGAAGATATGCTGGCATTTTTTTCTGTGCCAAGAAAAAATGAAGCATCATGACATTTTTAACATTTGAGATTAATTCATCCCCTAATTTTTTGAAGTTCTGTTTACATTTTTAAGGCTTTTTAGTTGTATGGTTTTAAATGAAGAGTCATGAAAATAGAGAACTTTAAAAGATATTTTTCAATTGGAAAGGGGTTAAGAAACAGGAATACACTGCATCTTTATTAAACATGTGTTTCTCCTGTGTAGAAAGAGTTCTTGCCATCTGGTCTGATGCCTAAACTACTCTTATGCTTTCTATGTGATCTGCTAAATGTATATATGTTGTCTAAATTTGTTACTTATTGGAGGCTTCTTTTAAAAATCTTATCCAAACCTTTGCATTTCAGAAACTTAAAGCTGCTTCTTCCATGTGTATAAAATGCATTTGGTTTCCAGTCTGTGGATTTTCATCATCTTGAAATACAGTAGGTGTTACAGTGGACAGTTTTGCAAGTACTTACAGATTATGTATTTATGTAGCCTGAAATATTGAAAAAATTAGTTACCTATTTATCTTTAAAGATAACTGTCATCAATGGAAATACCTTTTTTTTTAGATTAATCAAAGAACTGTGGGTTCTTTGAAAGAAATGGAACTCTGTCACTGCATGTTTCTTTAAGGTTAATTCAGTTTGAACTTGTAGCAGGATCATTGACATTTACATGCTATGGATCATGAGGCCTGCATGCAGCGAGTTCATAACAATCAGAAATGTCTGTAGAAGAAAAGTGGGAAATGTCTGGCGGTTATGACCATTATATTTTCTCTACCCTCTCCCATTCCAGTGCTCTAAAAAGAAAGTAGTTGGGCTGGATCAACGAATGTTTGATGCAGAAGATGATGCAGGTTGTTGGCATGTGCCCAGTGCACATGTAAAAAGTATAAAGTTTATGACACAGATCTTAGGTTATTTCATTATTAGTGAAAGGTGAATGGACTTTACAGAGAGAAAGTGAATGTGATAGAAATAATAGGCAGGGTTTTCTGCTTTGCTGCAAGGGAAACATTGACTTTTTATAGAAATGCATTTGCTGATGTTCTTTCCATATTAAAACTCTTACTGAAATCTCTACAGGATATTGTGTTCTTTGTCTAGACTTGCATATTTCTGGTAATTTTTTGAGATACAGCAAAATGATAAATTTAAAAAAAAAACCAAATCACAGCTTCGTAATGAAAATATTGGACCCAAATAGCTTGTATGTTAAAACATTTTTAAGGACCGTTTACTGGAAAACCTCTGTGAAAACTAGAATGTCACAACAAAACCTTAGAGACTTCTCTGTGGTCTTGTATATTATTGTTGCCTACTTTCACAGTTCTCACAATTCAGAAGACAAGTGAAGTGGTATTGTGCCAGTATTTTAACTGACAACGTATATTGGAGGCTTTTTATAAATATAATTCAGATCCTAGAAACATGAGTAGTGTCTTAAAACTCTTTATGTATTGAATAAATGAAAATTAGAAGAATTCAACCTGTTGACATGTATGGGGTGTTTATGCTGATTAATCAAGTGGCCACAGATCAATTTTTGAAGCTTCTGAAATACTTGTTCATACATATATATATATATGACAGTTTTCTAACAAATAAAAGCCACATTATTCTGGTTAATTTTGTACAGGTTTTCTTTCTGATGAATGTAGAATAAATAGCACAGAAGTGTTGGGAGCCAAGAACAAGTACTGCCTACTTTAATCATTAAAATAAGAGCAAACTTTAAAAGCCAGGAATACTTGGGCACCAAATATGACTATCTTGATGATTCCTTGCTCATTTAGATACTCCCAGAGCAATTCTTCTCTTAGGAAACATGTTCTATGTGGTTAAAACAAGGTAAGCAGGGGAGTGGAGTTAGCAATACAGTTTAAAGACTGGGGAGCTGATGATGGCAAGCACTACATGGCTTGGAGACAGGTGGTTAAGGAGGTAAAGATATTAATAAAAATCTGTGGGCAGTAGAGTACAATAGAGTTCTTTAAATATAGAGGGTGTTCTTGAAGGATACAAAAGATTAGTAATGATAGAAGTCCAATAACGGGCAAGGATGATAAATTTCTGCTGTGCAGAAAAAGGCATAAATATTCAATAAATATTATGTTCTGTATTCAGAAAGAGGCTGGATTATGCTTTTACATTTTACCTCCTCCAGCATTAGTGATGGAAAGAACATATTATCATCATACAAGCCCCTATTAATGTTAAATGTTTTTAAATCTGCTGCACTGACACCTACAGATACTAAAAAAAAAAAAAAAAATTATCCTAGAAGCTATATGAAATATTAATTTTGAGTTTTAAAAAATCATGGAACAGTGGAGAAATTCTAGGAGGCTGGAGGGGAATGGGAACTGATGTGCCCAAATTTAGAAAGTATAATATGACCACCTTGGAAAGGCAGACAGTAGCAAGCCATCGGTGAAGATTCAAAGAAGAATTGCATAATTAATGGTAATGGGCAAGTCAGCCCATACATTGCACTGCTGCATGGAGTTACTCCGTGGGAAGGTGCTTGCATTTGTCTTCACCTGGGTTGAATTTCACAGACACCAGATAGCTCTTTTGTCCAGCCTGTCTAGGTCCTTCTGAACAGAGGCCCTGCCCTCCAACTCCCAATTTTATAATCAGTTGCAGGCATTGTAGGAGTGCACTCTATTGCATTATCCGGACCATTAGTAAAGATGTTAAACAGCGTTGACCCCGGGATTGGTCCCAGAGTCATACCACTGGTCACTGGTTGCCAGTTGAACTTTATACCACTGATGGCCACCATGCTTTAACCTGACAGTCCAGCCGGTTTTCCATGCTCCTTATCATCCACTTTCCAGTACACCTCTCACCAATTTGGCTCTGAGGATACTGTGGGCGACCATGTCAAAGACCTTCATAAAGTCGAGATGAACAACATCCACTGTCCTCATTTTGTCCACAGGACTAGTCATCTCATCACAGACAGGAGTTAAGTTAGTTGGGTCTGATTTACTCCTGGTAAATCTGTGCTGGCTGTTCCCA
>NW_010262427.1:22592-22815 GCF_000690775.1 Eurypyga helias
CCTTCCCTCACATGGCTGAAAATGGCTTCAAGGAGGCTTTGCTCCATAAACTTTATGTGGACTGAGATTAGGCTGACTGGACTGTAGTTCCCCAGATCCTCTTTCTTCCTTGTTTTGAGGATGGCTGTTCTCTCTGTCATTTTCCAGTCTTTGGGAATCTTCCTTATAGAATCATAGAATGGTTTGGGTTGGAAGGGGCCTTAAAGACCATCTAGTTCCAACC
>NW_010262427.1:22950-45205 GCF_000690775.1 Eurypyga helias
GGAAGAATTTCTTCCTGATATCTAATCTAAACCTCCCCGCTTTCAATTTAAACCTGTTACCCCTTGTCCTGTCACTCCAGACTCTTGTAAAAAGTCCCCCCCAGCTTCCTTGTAGCCCCTTCAGGTACTGGAAGTCTGCAATAAGGTCTCCCCGAAGCCTTCCCTTCTCCAGTCTGAACAAGCCCAATTCTTGCAGGAGAGGAGAGGAGAGGTGCTCCAGCCCTCTGATCATCTTCGTGGCCTCCTCTGGACTCGCTCCAAGTGGTCAATATCCTTCTGATGTTGAGGGTTCCACAGCTGGATGCAGCACTCCAGGTGGGGTCTCACCAGAGCAGAGTAGAGGGGCAGAATCCCCTCCCTCGACCTGCTGGCCACACTTCTCTTACAAGAGACAATAGAGTGCATCCTTGCAGTGACGCTGACCAGCTCCCTCAGCAGTCTTGGATACATCCTCCTGATCCTATGGATTTGTACACGACCAGTTGTATTCTCTTAAAGAACCACATTTTCGTGCACTGTTGGCAACGTTATGTTTGTACCCCAGCCTTTTCCATGCCTTCTGCCAACTGGTCCCCTTCTCCATTAACCACTAGGCCCTCATTTTACTTAGCCTCTCTTTTGTTGCCAGTCTGTGTGCAGAAGTCTTGTGACATTTCCCATCCCTTGCTCGTTGCAACTCCAGGTGAGCTGTGCCTTTCCTAACTCTCTCTGGGTGTGTTTGAGTAGTGTCTCAAATAGGTAAAACTCAGCTGAAACGTAGAGACACTGAATATGACTACGAGTTTGAATTTGGTTATCCTGTAGGAATTAGTGGCACTATTTAAAAAAAAAAAAAAAAAAAAAAAGTTTGGTTGTTAAATTACCCTAAGTGAGTAGAACTTCAGTGTTAGAATTCAAAGACTTGACGTGAATCAAGCAGTAAAGGTGGCCTAGAGCATGGTTTTTATGGGAAATTAATGAAAGGGTACTATGTGTCAAACCACAAAAGCCTAGTTGCTTTAAAAGCTTGGTCATGCTTAATTGTTTTTCTCTTGAAGTACTAATTGAGTTTGGTCTTGCTTAGTTTGAGATTCAACTGACTGAATTAGGAATACAAATATCCTTAGGAACAGAAGGCAAAGCTGGAGGCCCAAAGAGAAAGAAGAAATGTTCCCAGGGTTAGCATAGTCTGCGCACCACAGCTGGTGGCTGGGCAGTGGCCAGGAATAATTTTGACATGTTTATTTCACATTTTTTCTCCATGAACGTGTTTTGAGGACACTTCATTAAGTATGTCCAATAGTCTTTGAAGCTCTCTGCCTTTAACATTTTTCGAACACCAACAGGGTAGTGGATACAAAAATGAAAATTACATTGGCAAGGGCTGTTTGCACAATGAAAGCAACACGAGATAAGTGAGTGAAGGCATGAACTAGGACAGGTTAGACTTTGATTTATTCTTTTTTGTATGTTTATTTGCATGAAGGTTTTTGTAATTTTTGTTTTTGTGTGCGCTGACAGACAGTAATAAATCCTGCAAAAAAGATAGCATTTAAGTAAATCACAGAATGTAGATACGCACTTTGTCTTGCAGATGTTGTCCTGTATACTGCATGGTAAATGGCTTACCAATTTGAACAGCAGCTGCTGTTTTATGTTGCTTCTGGATGCTAATCGATCAAGCATTGACACTAAATCTAGATAAACCTATGGAATATTTTTTTCTACCTAAATTTTACAATTGCTATTAAGAAATGTGTTTAGACCAGATATATCCTGTTATGTTCTGATTATTCTTAAAATAAATGATATATCAGTCACTTTGGCCCTGCAGTTGCTCTGTCAGTTGGATCAGACCTGCAGGAGCTCCCAGCCAGGGAATAGGGATATTCCATGCAGCAGAATCCACTGAAGCAATGACAGTCCTTTCCCAGAGGGATATGACTGGGTAGAGAATGCAGGCAAGCAGCTAAACTTGTCTGCTGGGGTTGTATGAAATAGTTCGGGCCCAGCAGCAGCGAGGAGGGAGGATACGGCATGCTCTGCGTGTGCTCAGCACACAGCTGGATGATTCCTTCTCTTGTGGCAGTTTTCACAAGGGTTCTGCAGCTGTAGTCCACTTCTTTGATGGTGGAAGTTAAACTGCACTTAATTTTGCAAGATAATTTTGACTGCGCTGGTTGTGTGTTGAGAATTCTTTTTATCTACAAGTATGAAATTAATGCAGTGTTATTTAACGCTTAAGGTATTCACTGTCACAGAACTTACATAGAAGTTGACCTTTTAATATTTGTACTGAAGTTGGAACTGATTTTTATGAAGGTGTTTCAGTGAGATTATGTTCTAATTTGTAAACTTAATATTTGATGATTCTTCCAGTGTAGAACAACTTATTATATACTTAGGAGGCAGTAAAGGTGGAAGTCATATAGGATTTAAGTTGCTTATGCCAGTCTTTACATTTTTATGTGTTCTTAAAGTGTGATCTGTTAAGTACATGTTCCTTTATGGTGAGTAGGATCATGTTTGGGAAACACAGGGTAGAATTAATGGTTTTTAATGTTGAGCATCATTAAGAAAATCCAACTGTTATGTGCTGGTTTTGAAAATGTATGTGATCTCTAAAAACGGTCCTTATCCCTGAAATATAGTTCAGGCTAGTGACGTTAGAGCCAAAATTTGAGGGTAGAATCAGTGTAGCACAAAAACAGTCAAAATAGTTCTTAGTATACCATCTGATTAGTTATCTGGTATATTTTTCAGTACAGGGCAGTCTACAAGGACCAGCTGTGCCTCATGACAGTTACACGTTCTCAAGAGAATTCTTCTTTTGCAGAATTTTAGAGGTTACTTTTGAGTTCAGCTGAAGAAAATAGGCCCTTTCATTCAGCTTAAGAAACTAAATATTTCAGTGTATAATTCTTAAGAGCTTTATTTGGTTAAGAGAAATTAGACCTTAGAATCTAGTATGCTTTGACTGGTCTTGGACATTGCACAGTGTTAGTTTTGGTGGTTTTGGAGTGTGGGTTTTTTTATTATTTTTATTTATTTTTTTCCACTAACCCTTTTTTTCTTTTTTGTTTCTCTAACTTCTGCCTCAGAAATGTGTGTGTTACAGGTGAGACCTTTTGGGGAGGGACTTTCTCTAAAAAGTCACTAGTTGATGTGCAGTTTGGATTTTAACATTCTGCAAATCCATGCTATCTTGGCCTAGCTCACTTAACTGCTTGATCAGGCACGTTCACAGATCTGCCTTCTCACTTTATCCTCTACACTGTGCAATAGTAAGCTCCACCTGCCATTATTTTTTTTTTTTTCCCCAGTTCTTGAATGCTTGTTTTGCTTGAGTATGGGAATAACACACATTGAAGTTACTTTTTAAGTGTATGTTTTGTATGGAGGATATCGCTGCACAAACATTCTCAATGTCAGAATGTAACTTTCTGACTGAAAGCTGTCTAGCTGACTTTTTAAGAAACTCCACAATGGAAATTCTTATAGAAACATTTATAGATGATGCTCACTTTACTTATTTGGTAACACAGCAAAATTTAGTACTACGCTCAAGTTTGCAGCTGTAAAGTCACAAATAATTCTATTATTTGAATCAAAATTGAAAGCTCAATTCACCTTGCAAAGTTTGGAGGGTTTTTTTTCCTTTTTTCAGCTGTTGCTTACCTGTCTTGACCGTAGTCAAAATGGAAGAAATTATTAGGGATTGATTGTTACTTGTTTAGCCTTTACATAATTTAGGGGCCAGCTATGATTCTGCAAAGACTTTAGTACTGTGTTTCAAACTTGAGTCAGTCGGATTATGCAGGTGAATGTGTCGTACTCTTGTCTTAATCCTTCAGTTATTAATGGAGTTTTTAGGGCTGTGTTATCTGAGACATTCAAATATGTTTTGACTATGTGGGAGTAAGTTCTGAGGTATCAGATATCTCTAAAATATGTTAGGACTACCAAATTAAGAAAACAGAACACTTGCTCGCCTTTCAGTATTGCAGTCCTGGCTGGTTATTTTCATAGTCTAACTTGATAATTAAAAGAATCCTAAACCTTCCTTTTCACCAGAAAATTGTTGTTGTGCTACCAGTAATAGTTTATTCCTCAAATGTCAAAGTTGAGAAAGATGGGAATAGGCAGGTGCTATACAAGTAACGTTTTCTTGGTCTTTTCTTTAGTCATCTTTGATTATTTTGGTTGGTACATTTGTCATATGTTAACCTCGTTCTACTCTTCAAAATAACCTGTTTATCTGTAGTGTTAGAGCAAGTAAATAAAAACTATATATTTCAATTTATTACAAAATAGCTTTGTTCTCTGCTGCTCAGTCAAATTCTCTTTAATCCCTCAGCATAGCATGAAATATGGGAAGGGTTTTTTGAGTGCCTTTTTAGCTAATTCTCAAGTGTGAGAGCATTGCAGCAGGTATTGCTGGAACAATCTCTCCTGTGTACATAGACCCAGTGTTGCTGTGATTTTCAGACTATCCTTTGTTGTCAAGTGGTAACTATAATTTGATATCTGAAGGGCATTTGTTGAGGTTGGAAGTTTTCAAGACTCATCTGGACAAAGCCCTAAGCCCAGTGTTGACCCTGCTTTAAGCAGGGAAGTTGGATTGGATGACCTAGCACGGTGCCTGCCAACCTGAATGCTTATATAAGTACCTGTGTACACAATTGCAGATGTTTGTATAAAACTTTCTAAGCTGTATTATAACTGCAGTGAAGTAGTTGTTTCTGATATTGTTTATCTAAGAAAGATAATGGACTGCAGCTGATATATAGTGAAAGATAGATTATGTATTCTGTTATTATTAGACCCAAACAATCATTAATAATCAAAAATAGCAAAGTCAGAAAGTCTCACAAATTAATCACACATTGCAAACTGAGAGCCATTATGGTGTACTGCAATTCCACTATGAATGACATTACGTATTGGTAACAGAATTGTAAGATATATTGATTTTCCTTGATGAAACTGCAATATTGAGAATCCTGGCAACATTTCTTAGCAGTTTGCACTAAAACAATAAATTCATTCTTCGTTTAGGACTAGGATAGCTGGGCAGGGCAGGGTGTGATGGACGACAATGATAACACACACATGGGTGATGACCAGGAGTAGAAGGAGTTGCACAGATGGAATTTTAAAGCAAATTCTAGAGTAATTATTGCCAAATAAGAGTGCTAGATGTTTGTTTCTTGATTTTTTAAAATGCTAAATTAATTTGAATTTAAATTGTAAGAACTATTGACAGCATTGATTTCATGAGGTATCTTACAATAATGAAATAAGTTGTTTGTATTTTCCAGAACTGTAGTTTCCCTCAGAATCAAGAACAAAATGAGCAATTTGTACTGTTTTATCATTTCACAGTTAACTTTCACAACAGAGAGATCCAAGACTATTTTAAAATATTTTTTTAAATAAAAATCTTCTGAGTTTTTAACACAGAGTAAGGGGAAAGGTGTCTAACAGAAATATGGAGCTTAAACAGGACTCCAGCTTGCAGCACTCAAAGCAGTACTATTGAGAAGGCATTTACAGAGGAAAAGATAAAATTACAATCTGTCATTTAAAATTAGGCATCTGGAAAAAAAGTGGGGCTTTTGGCATTCTATGGTCTAATATTAGGCATAATAGCAACTGTGCTGTTCCTTGCTCTTATTTTTTTTAATTTTTCAGATGGGGTTGTTTGCTCAAATGGAAAGTAGTTGGTGTCATTTTCAGTCATAAAAAACTGTTCAACTACAATTTCCTTAATACACATGCATTTCATAAAATGAAGAATCAATATTGCTCCTTCTTTAGTCTTCTCTCAGGCATCCTGTTGAGAAATTTAGCTTCTGTAAATTTTTTCTCAGGCCTCTGAATTTGCTCTCTTGAAGATAGTTGCAGTTGTAAAATAGGAATTACTGAGACTGTATGCTGGGCTGTCTGCAATAGTAGAAAATGTGTGGAACATTCTGATTTCTTGCACTGTATATGTTAGTCTTTATTCATACAATTGAAAAACCTTAGAAGTTGGTTTCAAAAGATCTAACTCCTCAAGAAAAGCAATCCCATTTCATTTGCTTTTTACTTTAAGCCAGCCGTTGAAGCTGCCCTGTGTTGTTTCATAAATAAGCTTTTATTATCAGCAACATGTTATTGAACGTAGCATAGAACCTGTCGATTCCACTCTGACAGATGGGCATAGCGTAGGCATCTCCTAACAGAGTATGAAGGGAAGAATTTTTGTCCAGGATTGCCACTGTGGCATTCAGTGCATGTAAAGCCTGAAGTTCGGGAAAAGCTCTTGGACTGGTCTATCTCATAGGATGACCGAAAATTTAAAAATAGCCTGGGTTTTAGGTTCTGCTGGGCTTGTACTGGGAAAAGTGACCAGTTGCAATGAGGCTTATGTTCCTTTTTGGCTGTCTGCTGAAGTTACTTAATGCGTTCAGGCCAAAGAATTCTGCCATGGACTCACATCTCTCTCTGATTAATTTACCTAAGTAGGGAAGCATAAGCAGTGTGTAATTTCTCATGTCAGAAAGCTGCTGTTTGTGACTACATGTGTATCTCTGGCTATGGAATAGGAGGCTGAGGATCTAATACAGGATAAAATCCTAGTGTGAAAATATGATTTAAATTAAAAAATTTTGGATAAGAGTGAATTAGACTTCTGTGACTGAATTCAGGTAGTGAAATTCAGAATATTTTTGTACATTTTCAGAAATGCAAATCAGTTATTGCTTAGATACTGGGGTTTGTAGTTTTGGAGGGTATTTTTTTAATTTTTTAGACAAAGTGGCTTAATGCCTTGTGCTTGATTTTTATAAAGTAGCCAAGCACTGCAGGCTTTTGGCAAATATACTTGCTTGAACAAATGCTTTTGTGTGTTACACCTGTCAGTCCTTTTACCTTTTCTCAATATTTTTGCATAGCTCCAATGTTAATCATTTATTTCAAGTCTAACTTGGCCTTTAAATGCCAACAGGTTTTGCTAACTTTCCTGAACTGTATGCTGATAGGATTCATTCATGTTTTTTGGGGAACTTGGTTTCTGTTGAAAAGTTCCTAAATTTTGGAAAATTATGGTTGGATGGCACTGTCATTTACAAGATGGCATGGTATGTGAAAGAACAGGTGTGAAAAATGAAGTGAATAAACCAGCTTTTGAAATACAAATTGACATTTTACGGGCTCTGTTAGGAGAACAGAAACTGTACTGAGTATTTAATTGTTCTTTTTAGCTGAATGTTTTCCTTCTGAAATGAAATTACATAATAATATTTAACTAACACTTCTTTACATGCCTAGTTTAAAATTAAAATTCATAATTAAGCTTAATATGGAATTATAAGATTTGATTTAATGCTTTCTTCCAGTACCTGAACTAATGTTCACTGCATTAGGAGGTGCAGTTGTCATTGAGAAGCTTTGTTCTTTTAACAAAAGATACCAAAAATAAATTCAGTTAGGGTCATAGCGGTTTAGTTTAATACTGTTATGATAATGAGTACTATAATTACTTTCAGATAGTTCTTCCTTCCCAGAGGATGAGATTTTTGGTTTTGATGCCTGCTTAAAGCATGAGAATGACAGTAAAATTAATGTCATAACCTTTACAGCCTATTTATCGTTTTCTGTGTAGTATCCTAAAGCATTTTGTGTAACATCTAAAATAAATGTCTTAGTATGGACAAGCATCAAATTAGGTTAATTGGGTTCACCTGATACTCAGATTCAGTCTGTCTATCAGGACACCAATTTCATGTGAAAGACCTGTGGGTATCTTTCTGTGCAAATTGCTTTTAAATTATTACATGTATATGCTCTGCTTCCTTTGGTTCTTAAAGACCCATTTACAGTGTAGTTTTCTTCCAGTTTATTTGAATGTTTTACTTCTTCTGGTGAAAAATTAATTTCTCCTTTCATTCTGTGTAACATACGGAGTAGTATAGGCATGATAGAGCTTATTTTGTGGCATTTCTTTTTAATTTTGTCTAACTTCAAGTCCACTTCACTTGAAATCCTTGTAAAAGGTTTCTTTTCATCTCTGACCAGTCAGCAGCAGATTTCAAGAGAGTTTTTTGAGTTCTGGAGTACTGTGACTTGAATGAATGTTTATTGAATATTTATTGTCTTATGGTAGAGTTACAAATGGAGCAAAACAGATTTTAAGATTATATAGAATTTTAGAAGTTTTTTCATTGGGGTAGACTCTGAGGTAGAGAAAATTTAATGATAATGCCAGATAGAAGTATTTAATAGAGTCTTCCAGTATTGGACTTAAATATAACCACGGAAGACTATAAAAATGTTTGTCTTAGTAGTCAGTAAAAACAATGGAACATCCTGGATTATTAGTGGTGTCCAACCTAAAATTCATTCTGGATGTAGGAGTGTAAAACATGTACACGATTTGCTAGGGTTTGTTCTCTTTTGGACATCAACCTGATTTTTATGGAAAGCAGTAATGTCAAGACAGATTTATAGAGAGATGAAAAAAAAAAGATCAGTTCTGCTGAGGGCAGGTATAGGTAGCTATGTAGATGTTATGTCTTGAACTTCTGTACTGTGCATGGACTCTGCAGTTTGATGCATGCCCTAGACATAAATACATGTCGATATTTAGAGCTCTTAAACGTGTTAGAAGTTGGCTGAAAGATGTCAGAAAAGGTCAGTGAGAAAGGAACATGAATCATTACATTTGTAGTAAAGTTGCGATGACTAGTTCCAAGACTAGCACTAGGCAGTGATCAAAAAAACAGTATCACTGGTGATAAATTTGAAAATAGTGTAAAATGGAGACAGGATAGTCACACAAAGTTGTGTGGCTTGCTTTGAAACTGTGTTTATATTCAAAGAAAATACGCTTTCATACAGTCATAACAATGCATAGGAAAATTTGAAGGGATGATAAGAAGCAGCTTGCCCTGACTTCAAAATCTTGAGCTGTTCAGTTTTTCCAAAAAGGATGGTTACTTGATTAACATCTGCAAAAATAAAGGACAGAGAAAGGTTATTCAGTATAAAAACAATAAAACAAATATTCATGTATGGCTTGAAGATGAAAAGTTCATTTGACAAATTATAGCTTTTTTTTAACTGACAGTAGGTGATCAATATACTAGTCTGTCAAATAAGCACTCTCTTTTCTAGATCAAGACCACTATCTTCCTGCAGTTAGGGTTGAATTCAAATCAGAGATGACACTACAAAGAGTTTGGATTTGTATGATCCAATTTAGTGTCCTAGAGTTAGGATTTGTGAATGCTTGGAAGAAGATGTGGAGCTTGTGTTTCCACATGGTATTCAAAAAATTATAGGTCTATATCCTGAAGTCTGGTTTGTTTGTTGTATTTCTAAGAGGAAGTAGTAACCATAACTGGGGCACCTTTTGAAATTATTTAATGCTCCCTACAACTGAAAGGGACTGTGAAAACCTATGAAAATGTGACTTGAGAATAGTAATTTTGAGAACCTTCCCTTGAACATCATTTCTTACATTGTTTTTTTTTACAAGAATATGTATTGCTGTATCTACTTCAGTACATTTTCAAGTGTTGGAAATCATGAAGTGGAAGAACAACTTCTGACTTTGTACTGTAAAAAGATCTGGTTGAACAGTATGACCTTCTCACTGTGGGTGAGAAGTTGAAAATCCACGCTGGTTCTTTAGAAGTGTTTTGCCATTCCAAAATCACATCAAGGTTATGTGTTCCATTCTTGTAGGTTAAGAGGGAATTGTCTATATGTTACCACGATGTGAAACTACATGTAGAGGAGCCGACGTGTTTGTATACTGGGTCTGACAGATCAGAGGTTGGCTGCGTAAGGACCACGGACAGAGGCTCTTTATGCAGCCTGGGGTTTGCTCATTTGCCCCAGCAAACCTATGCCAGGAGGTGCTGGTTGACATACGTGAGCTTCTTAATACATACGGCTCGGAACAGAAGATACAGGTACCGAGGAGCCTCACCTGTTTGCTGTGTGAGTGGTCTCCTCACAGCAGCTGCACTCAATTTTCTTTTAATGGTTTAGTGTTGAACTTCCTGGAAATTGAATTGGTTTTGCCTCTTCTATACTTTACTGCTGCCCACAGAACAATCACCTTCCTGGAACCTCTCCGTTGCTTTTTGAGAGTCAATTGCATGATAGCAAAAAAACCTTATTTTTGTGTTTGGTAATTGCATCAGAACTTGTCCTAACTGTTTTTTGTATTTATCCAAAACCAATCTTTTGGTACTTCGTGTTCTCAGATATGTAAGATTTTACTGGCTGTTAAATTGGCCAGGAAAGCAAGCAAACTCCACATCTGCACAGCTGGCTCTGCTCATGGGAAGTATTATAGCTATGCACTGATATGAAAGCCTAGATCCAAGTAAGTCTCCAAGCACTTGGAGTTCCATCTGTGTTGGTCAATGGACTTGTCTGTTACCTTCCCAAAGCCTCCAACTGCATCAGGAGAAGACGACTTTTATGCCCTCTGTGACTTTTTCCATTAGTGATTTTCAGCCAAACCAAACTATCATGCACCCATTCCAAAAGTTAGGCCACTTTATGATAAAGAAAATCTAAGTGGATAATAGCACAATTTAATCTTGTCATTGTATTATACTGTCTTTCTTACCTGACTGTTGAAACACACTTGACCAAGGCTTAAGCAACACACCGACTGCACTGGGAAGAAATAGCCAGCTCTTAAGTTAGAGTGGCCACTTGATGTAACGCTATTTTATGCCAAATGTTATGCATCAAATTTTGCAGTAAGTACCAGTGTCAAATGCAGAAGAGGTGGCAGTGTAATGTTTGCTTCACAAATGGAAGCTAGTATTTTCATTGTAGCATCCATGGAAGATGCTGCTCGTCAGTCAGTTATATGGGATCCGTGCAGTCGGATGTTTGAAGGAAAGGTTGATTGCTTAACCCTACATTGTCTGATTCTTCCAAATGTATTGCCACTTTGGAATTCATGACAAGTCCTCTTTTCTGGCTTTAACGGGAATTTTCACTTACAAGAGGCCTAAGTTAGTTGTACACAGTGTTGAAATACAGAGTGCGTATAAGGTTATGTGTGATCCAGAGAAACACTTGGTTTAAAATTCTGGTGGTGTTTTGTATGAGGTTTGGGTATACTGGGATTCATTCTGAAATACAGTTTTGGAAAACTGTTGCCATTGTCCTTTTTTTTTTTTTATTTTATGAAAAATTATCATAACTTCTAAGTATCTGTGTTTCTTCTTTCCAGGGACGTTGTCGTAACTATTAAAGGGCATAATGCAGAATCCTTTAACTTTTTCTGCAGGTATAGTATACTTTCTATACTCTTTTTGAGAAATTAGGTACTTGTGATTCAAAACATATCATCATCATTAATAAATCACTGCGTAACTCAGGCCTATGAAGCCATTATACTGGAGCATTTATCACTTTAAACAGTAGCAGTAGCTGAGATCGTTTCCTTCTCTAGGACATTCTAATTACTGTTACCACCTGTAGTTGAAACTTGTTTGATTCAGCAGAATTAAGTGTTCAGGGTTTATTACCATTTTTTTAAATCTTTATATATTTGAAAATCACTGTCATATTTGATTTGGGAGTCAAACCTGTTTGCAAGATATGCTACAAAACTAACACAAACAAGAAAAATATTCTCTGAATATAAACTTAATGTTTTCAATTTTAAGAACCTTTCTCCAGCATTCCTGTCCTTACTAACATTTTTTGTGTTTAACAGTATTTCTTCTATGTTTTGTCACTTCAGAATTCATCTTTTGTTGATTTAGTTTTCAGGAAGATTAGCGTCTTGAATTTTTTCCCTCTGTTATTATTAGTATTTGTGCTGCAGCTGGGTATTCCCAAGCCTCTGAATGTGCAGCTGTAACTTTAATTTCCACTCCCTTTTGATCTGTGTCACAGTGCTAATGTTTAAATACGATTTTTAACTTGAATGTAATTTTTAATGATACTTCTTGAATAGGAGTGAAAGTTTGATAGATATGATGTAAGCTCTAATGGACCTTTTAGAACCATTGCAGGTTGTCACTTAAGTTTCCATTGTCAGTACTTATGTTAATTAAGAAAAGCACAATATATTACTTAACTTGAAGCCTTGAGCTTTTACTGTCATGTAAGTTTATACTTTACCTGTTTTGTGAAGAGTGAGTATTTCCATGATACTGTAATAATTCTGAGGAAGCTATTCCAGAAGGATGTCATGCAGATTGATCTTAGTTGACAAGTTCTGTGTCTAACGGGACTGTTCTTTCAAGGGAGATGGTACTTGCTGTTGTGTAAAGCTGTCCACCCTGCAGCATGCTCTACGTCTGTATGCTTATTCTAAATACTTAATTCTAATACCTAAAAACTTTAATTTAGATTTTCCTTTGAATAACAGGAATTTGACCACTCTTGTGGTCAAATTGAATGCGTTACCTTTATGTTAAAGCCATTTCTGACTAAAAGGAGGAGAATATGGGAATATGGACCGTGAAGCTGTTTGTAAACTTGAAAGTGATGCATCGTTTACTTTGAGTTTTATTTGAAGACTTTTGTTTTCCTAAACAAGAATCCATTCCTGTCAATATCCTGTTATCAGCTTGCACCCAGAATGAAGTATAGGAGCTATGTTGTAAACTTTGAAAGAGAGGGTTCATGTTAGAAATCATAACCAGATCTTGACCAAGAGCTATATCGGTGTGAAATCACAATATTCTATAAATACACTGGTCTCAATATATATTTTTTTTGTCTTCTTTTACTATCACTCTTTTTTTGTCCTCATGTCAAGCATCACTTGTTTCTTAAATGTGTTACGACACTTTGAAAATGTTGAGGCTATTAGCAGTTTGTAATGATTTATGTACAGCTATAGCATTGGTATATTTCTTACAAATAAAAGGTTTGAAAACAAATGGTGTTGGGAGGAGAGCCTATCCATCAGTTACATTCAGTGTAGCATTTTTGTCAGTCTTTTTATAGTTTGAAAGTGGTTGTTATTTTTCAGCTGAGTATGGAAGTAATGGTTAGTGCAAGTTCTTTCAGTGACAACATAAACCCTTCACCGGTACCATTTGTCATGCAATAGCAGGAGTTCTGTAATGTGTCGCATACTTCTTAGGGGTATCTGTATTTTTCTCAATTTAAAATACTTTATAAGAAAGGTGATTATAATTTATATTACAAGCAGTTGTAACTCAATGTTCAAACACATGCACTTTTCTGAATAACGGTAAATATTTAACTACTAAGATTGTAATTTTTTTCCTGGGAATTAGGAAATTATCATTAAGCAGCATTTTCTGTCATTCACACTCATGTTAATGTTTGCTGTGGAGCAAGTGCTGGGTTTTTTTGATAGTGCTCCATAATGACATACGATACCAGTGTGCCTTAGAGAACTGAAATACCTTTGGCATTGTCAGATTTATAAAAATTCTTTGTTAAATGACCCTAACGTGAAATAATTGTTTATCATCTACAATGACAGTGCAAAATATAACCCTGCCCTGGTTGCATAGGAATTTATTTCATACTTTGTTGTCTTTTTAAAAATATACATGGGAAAAGTATATCACAGGTTGAAATAATGCTTTTGCTCCTTGGGAAGGTTTATGTTAATTTTTTTTTTTTTAAAACATAGCATTTTACAATATCATTGTTTACTACATTTTGTATCCATGTTAGTATGGTCATTTGATGCTGGGAGATCTCAAACTTGAATTAGGCATGTAAATGTGTTCCTTAGCATCAGCTCTCACTTTGCTGGAACCCCTGCTGCCTTTATATCATTAACATAAGTGCAGGTGCAAATAGCATTTATGTACTTTGATAGAAAGCAGTTGGAGACGTTTCACTGTGGGACACGACACTTTCAGATTGTGTACATCTGTTCAAATAATGTATCCGAGCCAGTGACATGAATGCAAGGATAAAAACATCTGCCCCTGAGACCATTTGCCATGCAGCAGATGCTTACATCTTTATTTATGCAGATGGTTTGTGTGATGAGCTGAGCAATGATGAAAGCAAGAAAGTTTGACAAAGGTTTCAGGGTATTGCTTGGGATGGGAAAATATGTTGGTATGGTCTTTGTTTTCACGTGTCGACCAAAAGAAGAACATTTTATAAATACTGATGTTTTTAGTAACATGGATGTGTTATTTCAGTTTTATGGTGGTGGAATATATGGTGGTGGAAAATATGTTGGTATGGTACCATATGTTGGTATGGTGTTGGTATGTTTGTTTTCAGGTGTCGACCAAAAGAAGAACATTTTATAAATACTGATGTTTTTAGTAACATGGATGTGTTATTTCATTAACTAGATTAACACAGAATCAGCACAGGAAAACTGTACTGCAGTTCCAGAAACTAAATAGTTTAATTGAAGTAATTACTCTTAAGAGGAAGGTTCAGCTGCTTTGCTTCAAGATGTTCTCAAGTTTATACAAAACTCTGAATCAACTGAAAAGTTTGCGAAGGTGAAATATTTTGAAATGCTACCGTAAGTCGTCAGGAGCTGTGTGCGGTGCTGTGGGAGGTCTCATCGCTTTGGGGGTTTCTCACTGGAAGCCGTAGTTAGTGCTACGGAATTACTAGGCAAATAGTTTCAGCCTTTCCTTTGCTTGAACATTAGTATAGGGTAGGCGGGGTGAGTCGCATATCTAAACTGAGCTGGCAGTTAAGGAACAGAAGGTGTCCCGCTGTGGCCTTCCCGGCCGCAGCAAGGCTTGTTCGGCTCCAGCGGTGGCCAGAGGCAGCGGTGACGGGCGCCCCACTCCCCCTGCTGGCCTCGGCGCCAGGGGCTCCTTTGTCTGCCCAGCTACACGTGAGTTCTGTGAGAAATGTGCCGATATTTCTGCACACAGCAAGTTACGGATAGCTCCTTTGGCCTGCGCTGCTGGTGACTGCATTCCTGTTTGCATCCCCGCCTGCGCTGGCGCCCATCACACGTGGCTGCTGCTCCGGTACCGCTTACCGGCAGCGCATTCAGTCAGCACCTTCACAGCACATCCAGCACCGCCTTCTGGGAACCGGTGCTGCCTTTAAACAGTGCAGCAGTAGCACGGGCAAGCTCAGCAAGGCTAATAAGCATTGCAAACAATTGTAATTACGCACAGGGGGAGGAAAAATATTCAGATACTGTAATTTAAATTGTTTTCTGCACATCCTAGTGTCAGAAAAGGCCTGGCTATGTTCACGTTAAGCAGTAAGTGGTAATTTCCGATATTCTGAAAACTAATGTCTTCCTAGCTGGGATTGTAGTCTTTCTGAAGATGTTTCAGTTTTGCCGTGCTATACAGGGCTGTGTCTGTCTTTGAAAAAATACACATAGCTATTTGAAGTACTGTGGAGATCCTCTATCTTTATTTTAATTTTGTTCCTTAGTGGAATTGACTACAGGTGACAGTTTTGCATATCCTAGCCAGAGCTGTAGTCTTCTTCTGAAGAAATTAGGGTCATGAAGAATGAAAAGGAGGGACAGCTAAAGCAAGCAAAAAGCCTGGATAGAGATTCCCCATTCAAAAGTTAGTTCACTTAGGTAATTTTCAAAAGAAATGAGCTATTTACAAATGCCTCAGAAAATACTCTCCAACTATCATCTAAGTTTAACAATGTGCTCTGGCCCTTTCTTTGGAGAATGATAAACCTTGTGTACAGTTCATACTGGAAGACTCAGACTGACCATCTTCTGATCCTCTACTCATCTGTAATGAGGGTGCATTTTCCAGGATTTGTATTACAGAAGTCACCATACAGATGCTTTTAATGCCTTAAGTAAAATATATTTGCTTCATTCAGCCAAAGTGGTGAAGTAGTTGTTTGTGTTATCTTGCATACAGGCTGTCTTCAGAAGGAAGTGCTCAGATTCTTACGAAGAAAGTGATACTCTTGTAAAAGGAATAACAATTCTGTTCTTCTGTTGTGCTCTCTATTTGCACATCCGTGTTTGCAAAAAATAAATTTTGGCAGTAAAAGGCATAATTTCCATACTGCAAGGAGATGTACGTGTTTTCTGTCCCATGGAGGGAAGGGAGGAGGGTTGAACTCTCAGCAAGATGAAGATAGATTCTATTCTCAGCTTACTTGAAAGGGGCGCAAGAGTCTCGTCAGAAAATATTTCATGATTTATTCATGAAAGGGTTCTACTTGACCTTTTTGTGCTGCATAGTTTCTGAAGAATTCTGCCTTCATTTTTGTAGCAGACCTGCTCATTATTGTTTCCTGCACTTAGGGAAAAAATAAGTCTATTAATTACCACTTACATAAGGCATATCAAGATTTTGTCCAAGTTGATGTGATCTTGATAGCCCTTTTAAAAAGGACTTTATGTTGACATTGACTTTACACTGAATTAATTACTGTTTAGGCCCATATCTTTCTTGAAGCTCGCTAAAAGAAACTTCAGCTGGCAGTTCTCCCAGATAATAAGTTTTAAAAATTCAATTACAACCTTTTCTTTTGAATCTTCTGTTTATCCCTACCTTCTAAAGTACCTACTTCGTATTTGCAATGCCACTGGAGGTTTATGAATGATGTGTTTATGATCAGTCCCTCCATCACCTCCCTTCAGCTGTTTTCTGAACAATTAGTTCCCCCAAGTGGCTGCGTCTCTGAAGCCTTACTTTGTGAGTCTCCAGGGATGATGTCCTCTATGGACAGAATGACTGGGCAAAAGCAACAAAGATAAACCTCTGGATTTGCAGGGATAGCAAAATATTTTCCATTCTACTCAGCTGAGTTCTGTCGGAGCAGCATGGTTTGTAGATAATGCCCACTTGAAGTTTGACATGGTTGGCTGTTGAAACTAGTAGAAGCATATAGAAGCTGAAGCTGTGTCTTTTATGATGTATCTAACAGTCTCTCTGAGACAGGAGTGCCGTGCTTAAGCAGAGAAGAACCAGTGTTCTCATCTTTAATAGTGATTTGTGTGGTTGCAGAGGCCAGGCACCATCTTGAGCCCATAGATTTATCTGCATAAACCTTATTCCTGATTTCTATTACTGCAACAGCGAGAAAATTCTGTGTGATCTCTTCAGCTGTAAAGGTGGATAACGTTATTTGTAATTACAGAGGCTTTATGTCTAGCTTTCTTTATGTCAGTTTTCATTTCTTGATAGGAAAATATTTTGATCCATTTAAAACCTATTAATTATGTTAACCTTAATATGAAATGAGTAGCTTATAACTTGAAAGACTCTGTCTTCAAAAAAACCAGAAAGCTTTTTAAGTTCACAAACACTGCATGAGAGGTGTTATGAGAACATCTGCTAATAAATGTGTTTTAAATTCATCGTAAAAGTGTGTTTAAAAATCGTTTATGTGTATACCTTCTGACTTTGGGGAAAGACTTTCAAGACTTTCTTCCTTTATACAGTAGCACAGAAATGGTTATTTTATAGGAGGTTGTGTTAAGCCTTGCATCGCCCATATTTTATGCAAGATGTTGTTTTGAATATTGTTTTACGCATGTGGCTAATACATGTGATACTACAACTGAAAAAGGTTATGTCAAAGCTGTTGCCCACTTGTTATTCTGTATAGAAACAGGATTTCATACCATTTTAAGTTACTTGTGTTGGGACAATACAGAGATATGTGAAATCTAAATCTGTGAGAAATCCAAAATGAGTCTTCGAGTATTATTGTTGCTAATGCTGGTAACATAGTATCAGTAATGCTCTTTTCTGCTAAGAGTAGTCTTTTGGACACTATGTAAGGAATCCAGGAAGTGTCCTACTGCTCATGGAATTTCTTGAAACGCACTCTAGTCCTTATCCCTTAAGATAATAAACTTGCACAAACTTTAAAGCAAAGCAGACCTTTCGACATGGTAAAATGCTTAGTGCACAACTAGCAAATCACATCGATGCTCAAATCAGAATTAATTGTATATATCTTTAAAGAGGTCTAATATTCCCTTTTAGAATGTTAACAAACTAGTTTGATCTTGTTTCTCCCCTGGCATACCAGAACACATTTTCTGAGTGTATCTGTACATTGTGTATCTTAGTGTTTGTGTGAATTATGTATTATGATTTCCCAATCTTGCATTAGAATACTTGGTTATATTGTTTATTTTTCTAATCTATTTTAAGTTGCACAAAAGGACCCCTATATAAGCATAATTACATCACTCTTTTAAAAATCAGGTACTGAAAAGGTAAGGAATGCAAGATATGAGGTTATCCCTGTGGCTTAAATACTTCTCCTTTCCAAATCACATAGAGCAGTAATGTTTGTTACCCATCTTAAGTCAGTGTTTAATTCCCATACTGCATCCTGACTCTGGCCTAGACACTTTTCAAGTCTCATTTCTAGTTCTCTGATGTTTTTCCTGCTTGCCCTGTATGTATCCCAGTTTCTCTTCCACACTTTCAACTTAGCAGTTGATAAGGAGAGGCGATTTCCTTGTTCCAGCTTGGGTGTTTGACCTCAAGCTCTAGTTTTAGGAAAAGTCCAGCCCAGCCTGAAACAGGAGCACATTGAATGGAATGTAGTCATTGGAAAAATTAGCTGCTTAAAGTATCTATTGAACACGTGCCAAGAGCTTAAAAGTTTCCAAATTCGGGCAGCTTTTCACAGAGGAAAGAGATTGCTGTGTCAAATACCAGGGTCTTCGTCCAATGCACAGATGTGTTGCTAGATTCCTTTTTTTAAATGCAGACATACCTGGGGATGGCTGGCATTTTCTGTTGAAATTCATTTTAGAAAATTACCTGAGGCAGATACACAGAACAAAACATTCTACCCAGATAGTTGTTATTGGGCAAAGATAGAAACAACTGCAAATCAATTGTTGTAATGTATAGTGTTGAGCTCTTCTGATTTGTAAGCTTTACTACACACCTTACTTCATACAGGTGTGTGGCCTAGTTTTGAACATAGAAAGCCAAATTCTATTTTCTTGAATCTCTGCAATTCCATTGATTTACCTGGGGATATGGAAAGTGTAAATCAGCATAGAGTTTTGCCCCTGCATTTAAAAGTCTCACTAAAGCTACTGAACCTTCGTTTTTCTGAGCTTTTTGTTCTGGTGCTGTTGACTGTCTGCCATGACACTGAAGCTAAAGCATCCCATCTGCTTACCACATTAACCAGCTTTACTCAATTATTAGGCTATCACCTTCCATTTGGTGTGTAACACATTAGATTTCGAAACATTTTTTGAGGAGAGAAAAATGGCAAAGAGCAAGAAACAGTAGCTTTCTTAATGCATTAACTGGAAATTAGTGTTTTATATTGTCGTTTTATATTATCTTTTTCTGGGTTTTGTTGGGTTTGGAGGTTGTGTGGGATTTTTGGGTTGCTGGTTTTTTTATATCCTGGGTTCTATTTATAACTGACTGAAGCACTTTTGCAGGTGATGTTTTTTTGCATGCTAATCCTGCAGAGAAACATTGTGTCCAACAAAGTATGCTGGGTCAGCAAAAACAAGAAACTTGTGCTGGAAAGACAGTATCCACAGGTATTTAGTGTATGGAGACTTGGCAAAATGAATGATTAACTGTCATTAACAGAAATAAATTTAGTATTGTCTGTTTGATAGTTGTGCGTTTTTTTCTTTCCCATGGAATTGATATTCTTCCTTTCAAAGTCAGCAAAAGACTCAGCAATGTAAACATACATTTAACAAAGTGTTTAATCTTTTTCGTATGTGTTCTGCCTTCCCCTTCTAAACAAGATAATACTGTTACTTGTCCAGTCATACACAAATTAAATACATGCCTTACACAAGTGAAGTGGACTTGTAAGGGTAATTAAAATAAATTAACACTATTACACAGTGGTTTCTGGCATTTTTGGTGTTTATTTTAGGGTTCAAAACAGACCAGTTTAGTTGGGAAAACGAAATTTCTTCTGATGCTTTCTGCAGTCTGAGTTCACTCACGTTATATGCTTTACATACAGAACAAACTGAAGGAGGTAAAAAAGAAGGCAGAACAGGCTGGAGTAGACCAGACTTGAATGACTTAGGGAGGAAAGGGAACCATGAATGAACAGCAGCCACATGGAAAAATTTAATTCCTCCAGAGGATTCTTCCCAGCATGTCTGTATTGGAGACTTGGGTGCATCATTGATTTTTTTTTTTATTGCTGTATCACTGTCCAGCCCTATACAATTTTAAGGTTATTTAGGAGGGGTGAGACCTGGTGACATCCTGCAAGTTTCAGAGTGATATGTTGCTTGCAGGTTCTAGCATGGTAATTATTAATCTTTTTTTTTTTTTTTTACTTTTAAAGTAAATGGATTGAATTGCATTTGTTTGAATCTTGTGCGTAATTACTTAAAAGTGTCTACCTGTTGCCCTAACTCTGTGCCTATTTGAAAGACTGAGAATACAGCAGTTGAAAATGAGATTCATGTCATTCAGATACTAAATCTGATTTTAATTTCCTCTGTTCTTAATGCAAATTTTAGATAAAGTATAAAATTTTTGCCTTCCGGTGAAGGATCTGTAGGCTGACTTGTAGAAAGAATGTTGTCTAAAACTGAGGGCCATCCTCAAAAACGCCATTGCCGAGCTGCCCTTAACTGAAGATTCCCCTTTATGGGTTTGCATAGGAATGAAGGCTGTTTCTCAGGTCACAACTGACAAGTCAAAATGAGTCCTTTGAATCAGAGATGGAAATAATTTGGAAGGTGGTGTGGAATGTCCCTGAAAAGATGCGTGTTAAGTTTCCAAGCGGCCTTCTGGTGCAGTGACAGCCAGAGCATATTCAAGTCCTTCAGCGTCAGGGTGGCGAACACGTGAATTATTGTAGCCATCGCTGCCGAGGAAATTCCTGAAACTTTTCGCCAAGTGTAAATGGAGCAGTTTTTGTTGCTGATGGTACGTGGACGCTGTGGGTCGGGTCACTAGGACCTCTGGTCTGTGAATTGACTGTTTGCTTTTTCCTGATGCACTAGTTCTTCCAATTAGCTTTCCCAGCCCACAAGCAAAATCTTAACTGAGCGTGAAGGATCATCAGACAGCTAGTCTGCATCTAGCCCATCTCTATATTTAGACGCTGGCTAAGCTGCTTAACTACAGCAGCTGTGTTGGATGGGAGGGAAATAACAGAGCTGGGTATCCTTTGCTTACCAGAGGCACTGGAACAGGTTGCCCAGAGATGTGGATGCCCCCTCCCTGGATGTCTTCAAGGCCAGGCTGGATGTGGCTTTGAGCAACCTGGTCTAGTGCAAGGTGTCCCTGTCCATGGCAGGGGGGTTGGAACTAGATGATCTTTAAGGTCCCTTCCAACCCTCACCATTCTATGATTCTATGATTCTATGATTCACTGCAGTGAGTATTTCTCCACTAAACTGTCAAATATAAACTTGGCCAAAAACCAAAAAAAAGCTGTACCGAAGGCTGATAGCAAACATGGGATGGCTGGAAGATGTATTGATGATAAAATTACAGTAGTTGGAAAAAGAGCATTTGTATAAAAATCCCTTCTCAAACAGTTATGTCAATGCTATAGCATTGTGTTAACTACATCAGAAGAATGTTGAGCTAGATGGATGTTGTTTCAAAGAGTGTTTTGTGGGTGATATTCATGGTCTTGACTTCTAGAATGGGACTTTCTTGTACTGAGGAAATGTGTAGAGAGACCTTCTTTAAATAAAAGTGATTTTTCTGCCTAAATTTGCAATAGGCAAATTGTTGTATTTGAGAAGCATATGCTTATTTTTAAAGCTAGTGGGATGCACTATTTCTGCAAGTAGTTCCTCCGAACCTCAGAGTAATCATTCTTTTGGGGCGCTTGGGCTGCCGTTTTTGCACTTCTGTAGAGGTGGCATGTCCACAGCAAAACTTCTGTCTTTTTCTGAACTACCATAATTTCCTACACTTGGTTGGAGAGCAGGTGCCTTGTGGCTTGGAGTGTGCAGTAGCACAGGTAGCAGTCATCTGAAGTGCTGGCCTTCCTAAAAAGTTTATGCAAATCAATGAATGAGATTTTGAAATCAAAAGGGAGAGGTGCAAGCCAAACATGAAGAGAGAATGGAAACTGCTTTGTGTTGAACATTGCGACAAGCTGAGTAAGTGCTGATGCGGAAGAAGTCTTTAGAGTTGATGTGTAGCAAGCATAATCTGGAAAATAACAGCAGGCTCCGTCCCCTAAAAGAAAACTACACTTGTTCTGTCATCTACGATACAATTTGACCTGTAGCTAGCATTGAAGTTCAGAGCTAGTTTGGTTTTTAAAGTTACCATCTTTCTTGCTTTTTCCAGGTTGCACAAACTTTGTAGACCTGGACTTACCCCTGTTTGTAGGGACCTCTTTT
>NW_010262428.1:0-3667 GCF_000690775.1 Eurypyga helias
AGGGGAGGGGGATTGGTGAGAGCGGTTTCATGGAGTTAAACCACAACACAGAAAAATCAGTCATAGCATACACCTGTACTTACGGGCAGCATATGGTCACCCAACAGAGCAAGAGCAGAGCTGCTCAGCTTGCCCATAAGCCACTATTAGCATCAATACTTCTGACATTCAACACAATATGAAAACTGCATGTGAATGAGACAAAAGCCTATATTCAGGTCACCTGTAAGAGCTACAAAGACCCAAATTCCCCATACAGTCTGTGGGGAGATACAGTTGCAGCAACCGAGTTCGGCACCTGTATCAGCCAACTCTCCCTATGTCTGCAGTTTCAGGTCTTCAAAGTAGTTTAGTATCTCGAAGTTCACTGAAAAACCCTTTCCTTAAGAAAAAGTTAGTATAAAGGTGACCTAACTCTGAATGCAGTGTAATTTGAGCTACAACTAAATTGCTACAGGATCCCTACTTGCATAATCTTTATGGGAGGATTCTCTTGAAACTACATTGTGGACACAATCCTATACGTTGCAGACCACAATTAATCAGAGCGTAGGGATTAGCTTAATAATATGCTGACGCCACAGTACTGAGAATATTTTTTAACTGACTAGGCCAAATGCTTGGAGATATGCCCTCAGATAACTGTAAATCAACAGCAATTTTTTCTCCAAAACACCCAAACCTTTTTTATAGAAGCAAAAAATTCCAAATTTATGTGAAAGAAATCAACACAATAGTACAAAGAGAGTGGGGCTGTGGAACTGCTGTAAGGGAAATTGTTTAACAACATGACTAACTTCCCTCCTTCCTTCCTAAGGTCCAGAAATTTTATTGACTCATTTCCCTCCTTCCTTTCTTCTCTACCTGAAGACCTAAAAGCTTCTTAGTTTGGAATAACCATTATGTTTATATTCATTGTTTACATTTGGCTACTCCCAGCCTTTTTATTATTCAGACTGAAAAACAAGTTACGGTAAACAAATGTTGCATCCTTTCAAAGAGACTGTGATCTTGAAAACAAACTCTACAGAAGAAATCAAAGCTGCATGCTTGAGATTTATTTGGATACTTACACTTCACTCTGAAAGAGGTGAAAACTTAGCAGACGGGGAAACTTCCCCGTTGATCTGTGCCCACTGTGCAGGCTGAAGTGACCATACTAATCTTGTTAAGTGAAGGATCTCATTAAGTGAAGGAGATGGAAGCAAAGTAAGAGCCCTTAACACAACCAGCAAAGCAGCTCTTCCCATCTTCAATGAAATGCTGTTCACACTCAAAGGAAAAATTACTTAAGTTCTATTTTTCCACAACAATCGGTGACAGAAGACAGCACAACTTCAGATTACTTGGAAAGAGATGATGAAGGCAAGAAGCTAGGAAGGAAGGAAGGAAGGCAGCAAAAGTCAAAGAGTATGAAGACAGGAAGGAGCACATTTAATAAAAACCCTTAAACACCATCTTTTCATGAAGACAGAATGGAGCACATTTAACAAAAACCCTAAAACACCAGCTTTTCATCAGCACAGCTGTTCCTCAAATACATAATTTTTTCACTTTAATTTGAAATGTAACTCTGTTTAGAGATCAGCATGTACATGTTCTATCAGTTTGGTAAACAAATACCCATCAACTGGTAATGGATCCTAATAAACTACTTTGCCTCTGCATTTATTTGAATGGATTTCTCAGCTTTTAGGTCTGAATTTTGTTAAGCCTTAGTACAAAGTTATAAAGATCTCATTATTCTTTCTTCGTATGATTGATATCGTAGTAGTACTAATTTATTTTACCTCAAGACCTCCCATGAGGTCACAGACAACAAAAATCTGTGCTCCCCAGAAATCTAGATGAACTGAAGATTTTTAAAAGCAGTAACTCTAACCTTCCAGATCTAAGTCTGTGTACATGGATCAAGGTATATGAATATGTTCATGAGCACAAACACAAAACCATCACTCAACCCTGTTACACT
This sequence comes from Eurypyga helias, assembly GCF_000690775.1. NCBI lineage: Eukaryota > Metazoa > Chordata > Aves > Eurypygiformes > Eurypygidae > Eurypyga > Eurypyga helias. The sequence goes on from NW_010262428.1 coordinate 1,973, forward strand.
ATGCAGTGTTAAACACGGGAACAGTAGGTCAAGTAATTTGTGAGAAATTATATTCAAATTGTAATAATTAGAAGAATTAAATAATTAGTAGAATTAAAATTTCTACTCATCTTTCTTTCAATCTTGGATTCAGTAATTCAAGAAACATTCAATAAATCAACAAATTACAGATTTTATGAGAACAAAATAAAAGCACTGCTATTTCAAAGTATTAAGATATTTTATAGTTCAAATACTTCACACAAAAAATATCCCTCAATTTATAAAAGACAGGAGTCAGGCTCTACCGTAATCTTTAAAAAAAAACTATGATCATTAAATCAGAATTCATGATTTTACAGTTAAAATGTGCGTAGGAAGCATTCATGGATCTTAAGTACCTGTTTGCTAAGTTGTTATCCATCTAACATTTTCCTTAGAAAAATTCTACCAGTGATGTATTACTGTTATGCAGCAGGAACATGTTTTCTCCCAGGAAATGATTAAAACCAAAAATTTTTTAGTAGCATAAAGTGAACAGTTGCACTCTCCTGGAAGTACTGTATGCTGAATATGGAATTCTATAATGATGGCTTATATGAACATTGCATACTGTATTCACAGTATAAACGTGATATTTCGTCACATAATAGAAAAACAGACTCACGGGTTTTTTTTATATCTGTAAGTAAACATACAGAAAAAAATAGCTGCCTGTGTACATCTGTGATCCTTATCCTCAGACCACCTGAACATCTGAATATGATGACCTCTTCAAAATGTGAAACTTTGTGTAAGAACAGAAAAACCCTGCATGAACAGCAATGGTGTTTTTTTCTAAAATCTTCAAGCATTAAAAAAAAATCAGTACTGATGACCTGAAGTTTTCAATGAAATCTGACATACTGTACCTGTAAATGTTTTACAATATTCACAACTTCTCTAGTTGAATAGGGATAATTAATAATTCCTTGGTCAGCTAAGCTCCTGAGCTCTCCAAAAGCAGCCACCAATTTCTGAAGAATTGGCTCTGGAACATCGGGACCATATTGTCTAAGCATAGCCAGTTCAGACTGTGGTTTGGGATTATCAACAGCATGGCAACTAAAAATATCCCCTAAAAAGAAAAAAAACATGTGGTTAAGTACTTTATAAAAAGATAGCATCACAACATCCACTTTAATTTTCATACAGCACCTTGAATGGAAAAGCAATGGTTCAAGAGGATGCTGAGTATTTGCTTGTTAAAATAAAACAAGACAAAAGCTACTTTGAAAAATGTGAAGGACAAACTTGCTATGAGGAACATGGAGGTTCCCAGAACTGTGGAGAGATCTCCTATCATTTAAAAGAAGGTGATCCACAAGGGAGAAATTAAACCTCAAAAGAAACATGAGTCAGATGAATGAAGAGTTAAAAGAAATGCAGAATTTAAAGACAGAATAGCAGGTTGAATTGGACCAATTTGTGAAGGCCTTCAAAACACAGGATGCAGGGAAATCTTGATATGCAAAAACCCAGCTGAGAGGTCTAGAGGAAATACTGGATTTACCTTTTCTCTCTGTCTCTCTTTAAGTATGTTAAGAAATTTGGCAAGATATTCTTTCCATATATTTGCCTTATATTGGTGACAATCATATAAACTATAAAATTGAGTTTATTCATAAAGAGTCCTTTAACAGTTGTACAAAACTCTGTAGAAGCATGACCAGATCC
>NW_010262428.1:3712-8325 GCF_000690775.1 Eurypyga helias
TGTGCTTGGAAAACAAAACCAGCAAAGAACCCCAAAACCTCAACCAAGCCTCTGCCATGTGGACCAAAAGCAATAATGCCGGGATGATCGATTTTGTTTAAAGGGTCCACGTAAGGAGGGAAATTAGGTAATGAAAAAGAAATAGGCTATACTAAAACATCTTGGGGTGACACAGTTGGGTGAAATATGCCCCATAGTTGGGACATACTGGCTGGAGGGGGAATTTTTACAAGGGCATATAGTGACAGGACAAGGGGTGATGGGTTTAAACAGAAAGAGGGTAGATTCAGATTAGATATAAGGAAGGAATTCTTCACAGAGAGGGGGGTGAGGCACTGGAACCGGCTGTCCAGAGAGGTTGTGGATGTCCCATCCCTGGGAGTGTTCAAGGCCAGACTGGATGAGGCTTTGAGCAACCTGGTCTAGTGGAAGGTGTCCCTGCCTGTGGAAGGGTGGTTGGAACTAGATGATCTTTAAGGTCCCTTCCAACCCAAACCATTCTATAATTCTTATGAAATTCAGAGTCAATGAGTCTCTGACATGGAATGCCCATTCACTGGGAACCCTATCTGAAAAAAACACAAAGCCATAATGCAATAAAGAATTAGGTTTGCACCTGCTTTTATAAGTACATTGTTATTTCTTGTAGAAATAATATATATACACTATACAGGCCAGTGAATTCTTTATCATTTGCCCTACACAATGTAAAACCTTGCTTTTGCTGTGAGCTGAAGCTCTGCTGATACACAGTATTTTTAGGACCTACCAGGATCTTTCTGAAATGAGCCTGCTGTTCATTTGAAAATCTTTGATGTGAAATTTGGACAGCCTTCCCCGAAAGCAGGATGAATTCAAGATCTTGTCAAATACACACATTTTAATAATACCTATCACACATGGCCATGTGCATAGAGAGGCTAATGAGGATTAAGAAGCAGGTAGCATAGTGCTAACACCAAAAAGGACAGTAACCTCCACTGCTGAAAGGACAGAAAAGAACCATCCATCAAGCTCCCGTCTCTTGTACTAAAAGGACAACACCTGGCCTCTGTCTCGTTTGACACGGAGAAAAAACAAGGTCAGCAGTTGTGTTTACCATTGATGTCAGGTACCAAGCTGCTTACCGCTCATGTTTTTTGCTGTATTTGTAATACAATATATGGCTATTAAAAAAGATTTCTTGCAACCTTGTCCGTCTGCTGTGTTTGTCCAGATCCCATAAAAAAACAGTTGTAAGAGAGATGACCACATATAGCTGTTCAGGGCAAGATCAGGCACTTCTATTAAGGTGTGTAAATTCACATGTTAAGCTTTCAAGCTGAATCTCACTTCCAGTGTCTTATGTGAAACAAAGTATCAGTATGCATAAGGACCCCTTCTCCTCATGAAATCTAATGAATACTGACACTTATTCTATTAATCAATTCTATTCAACATCCTCATTTAATATTAATCACTTACCTAATGTGCCAAAAAAGTCATTACCCAGGAAAGGAAATCCAGGTCTGTTTGCTAGAACTATCATTCTAAAATCAGGATGAATAACTATTACATTTTCTCTCCCCTCTACATGAGCTTGATCTGGAAAAGAAGTAAAATTTATTAATTGCATTATCTAAGCTTTGCAATTATGAATTAATTAAATGAACATAATTAGATTAGAATTCTAATTCTTAGAATTAGTAGAAGAATTCTTCTAATCTAATTATGTTGTTCTTAGAATTAGAAGAACAGTTACAAAAAAAGGCTCAATAGTTTCTTAGCATGTCATTCAACTGTGAGTGTTCTAATTTTCATTTTAAAGATTCATAATTTGTTTCATGAAAATTTAACCTAAGTGTTTAATTTAAAAAACATAAAAATGCATCCACTGTTCTTGAGGTGGGGACTACGTGCCCTGTTAATATTTAATTTCACCAAAATGCTGAAGCAAATGGTGAATAAAATGTGGTTTTATACAAGTCTGACATTATCTGATCTGGGAACACAGGACTGAAATTCCTCCTGGTTATGACATAAATCTGTGAGAAGCCAGACACACATGATTTCACAGATGTGAAGAGTCTGTTTGTCCAAAATGAGTCAGACTGGCCCCACTTGTTCCCTTGCAGCATGTTTCCAGTGGCATATGGTGTTTGGGAATCCTTTCACCTCCTCTTAAAAACTGCATTAATAATTGAGACTGGCTAGCACAGTATTTAAAAAAAATGCCTACGTACAGTTCATAATAACAAACAAAATTCAAGTGTTGTGCCATGCGACTGCTCCACTCAAACACTGTTCCTAATGTTGTTAAAAAGAAACTCGTTACGTAAAGTACAGTGTCTACTAACATCAAGAGGGCATGTCAAACATGGTCTTTCTTTGAAAAATAATGAAAGCCATTCAGTTCCTGCCTTTCACATGAATCAAAATCCATTACATTACAAAACAGTCTCATCCTACAGGAGATAGAGATATATATGTGTATATATATATATATATCTCTCCAGAAATAATATAAGAATAGTCAATATTTGGTTAGATGAAACCCTTTAACAATTCAATCTCAGATACACTCCTATCTTCAATTCTAGACCCAATCCAATTATACCGCAACTGTCCACACAGGCATAACCAAGATCATGATTTCGTCTACGAGATCTTTAGTTCTTACGGTGAATGAGAAGCAGTGAGGCCAACTTAGAGTTCACTGGTTCGGGGTTTTTTTTGCTTTTTTTGTGGTTTTTGGTTGGTTGGTTATCCCATCCCATATCCTCCCTCACTTCTTCCTTCCCCCCAGGAATTCACAAGAATGCTATATTAAGAACACCATTGTGACTACTGCAGAAGTAGTAAAGAAAACTACTGTAAATTCTTTTATTGTTAACCTTTTAGCATTAAGTACTTACTCCACTGGGACTCTTTTGGGTCTCTACTTAGTAATGTAATTGCTGAAAACCAGCAACACGTTACATTTTGCGGTAAATGATCAAAACACTTTGTACCTACTTACTGGCAACAATTCGCCTTCCATCTGACAAAACCATTTCCCCACTTTCTACTAAAGTTTTTAAGATACAGGTAACATTTGTTGGTGCTTTGTCTGCCTCATCAATCACCAAAATATGTCCGAATTTCACCGCTTTTACCTAGAAGAGAAAAGAATCAAAATATCACAACCCCCTCCAAAAAACCCTATAAAAAACAGCATTACTCATTTCTCAGTGGCGCTGAGACAAGAAAGTGACTCAGAACAGGGATAAGCTATGACCGAACTGTAGCGGAGAGAAGGCACGTTGAGACAAGAAGGGTGTTTCATTTCTCGGTGGCGCTGAGACAAGAAACAGAGAACAGGGATAAGATATGACCGAACTGTAGCGGAGAGAAAGCACGTTGAGACAAGAAGGGTGTTTCTTCAGGACAGGGATGGAAAGGGCTGTGCTAGGGAGGGAAGTGAGGAGCCAGATGGAGAAAGAATTGGAGCGCTGACAGAGAAATGCAAAAGCAGATTTAGACTGTCAACATGTAGCTGAAAGAACTAACGGATGGCTACAACAGCTGTTTGGAGTCCAACTTAGCAGGTAGGTGTGAAATGCAACAAAAGAGGAGGAAAATAACACTCTACCAGTTAGAATGTGTCAGGTTAATACTACATTATTTTCCACACTCACTTTACACATGCACACTCCCAAGACTATTGTCTTATCTGGCACAGCAAATGTGGTAAACGTGACCAAAGTAAAGGTTAATGAAATGTCACCACACTCACCCACTATGCCACAAAATAATCAAATCGCAAAGGATTTTCTTATTTGAAAAGTCAGCATGTTTAACTACTTGTTTTAAATGAAAATGTTCCCAAATATACAATCCAAATGTTACTACTGACCAGTGGTGAATCTTCATATATAATAAGACCATCTTTAACTGAAGGTTGTAGGGTAAGGCTTTGCACAGTGGTATCCCTGCAATGTGGAAAAACAGATGGTATTAATTAAAAATACACAGGAATTTTAGTTACAATAAAATGCAAAATGAATCAATGAAAAACTGAAGGCTCTTTTTTTCTGAGAGGAAAAAAAATCTCTTTTTGTTCAGAATTCTTGAAGAACTTGAACTGAGAACAACGGTGTGCCAGCTTAGTGGTGAATGGTGAGTATCCCTGTCTCTGCAAGGACTTTCACACTACTTCTCAATTTCTCAGAAACCCTGGAAATGAAAACACTGAAAAGTGAATCTGTACCTTCTGCATGTAGGCACATTACTACTGTGACTACTATTTCTATTAAGCATGCTTAAACTGTCATTTACATGACAAATAGGAAAGTCTCCCCAGAAGAAGCAAACAGGAATTTGCAGTATCATAGTCAAATCATTAATGCTCGTGACATCTCACCAAGAAAAAATAAAAAAGACTAAAAATCCTCATGTGGAATTCTAAAAATCAAATATTCCTAGTGCTATCTAAACCATACTAGATAGAAAAATTTTTCCTAGCACCTGCAACATTTTATATCATGAACAGTGTAAGCTCTTAGACAGAACAGGGGCTTTAATAGCCTAGTATTTATTTTTGAAATTCTATTTCTTTGAATTGCTCAAGTTATTTTTTCCTTCAAATTTAAAAT
>NW_010262429.1:0-17175 GCF_000690775.1 Eurypyga helias
CAGTTCTTTATCCATCGAGTAGTCCTTCCGTCAAAAGGATGACATGTGGCACAGTATCGAAGTCATGTGAAGTTATGTGACACATTTTAAATATGGCTATGCTTTCACACCTGGTGTATCGCCTTGGCCATTGTCCAAATAACCTCGCCTGCAAGTTTCCTATCTATAAACACAGTAAGGTAGCTGGATGCCACTGCAGCTGCGAGCCCAAGCCTGTGAAAAACACCAGTGATTTATATCAGATGAATGTGTGTGAGTGCAGCTTTACTTCCTGAACTTACCTCTTTCACCTCTAAATCCGTTCTCACCAGGAAACCCCGGTTCCCCCTTTTGTCCTTTCTCAAGACGGATGTTAATGCAGCCACTCTCTCCCGGAGGCCCTCTTTCACCTTTGAACCAAATATATGGAATGTAAGTAAACCCTCATGAGTGATATGGCCTGAAAATTAATTTTAGTGAAGATTTCCACAGCAGAGACAGCCTTCAAGTACTAATGCAGTTCTCAGTTGTTTCAGCAGGCTCACTGCTAACAGCATTTGTTATCCTTCTCTTGCTTTTTAGTTAATTCAGTATTGACCCAGGTGATGTTAAATCAGCATTATTTGCTGCCTGTTTGGGATATGAAAGGTGGAATTTGTTTTGCCAACTCGACAGGGCACTGTGGGTGCACCTTGGAGATGGTTACTCCCTTTCCTATATTAATATTTAGAGAGATTATTTTCTGTAGATTGAAGAACACAGAACATATGATAGAATCCTTGAAAAATCTAAAGCTTATGATGGATACAGGACAAAGTTCAAGGTGGTTTTCAGTAAATGATCTTGTTCTGATTTAGGAGTAAATGCACCTATTGATCTGAGTGGAATTAATTTTTCTTTAGTTATTTTTTGTTAGGCATTCATAAGTGAGGTGACTGGATGTGGTATTTGGTATCTCTGAAAATAGAAGTGAATGTACCCTTATAACAAGGAGAAAATCCATTCCTAACACAGCAGTAACAAAACTAAACATAGCAGTTACGTAACTATAGAGTGAAGTGGATTTTTACACACCTTTTATTCCCATATCTCCACATTCTCCACTAGGCCCAGATAGACCCATTTTCCCTTCTTCACCTTTTACACCGGAGATTCCCATTGGGCCTTGTGTTCCTGGGAGTCCTGGGAATCCTTGGGGTCCTTGAATCCCCTTGCTTCCTGGTAATATTAAATGCTTTATTTACATATTCAGTCTGCTATGCTGTTGCTGTCATATTCTAAGGAAGAGTATAAAGCAAAAGGCAGGAAGTTTAGAAGGACTCCTTAGGAAATCAGCACAGCTAGAGAACCAATAGTTGGAGCATGGCTTCATGCCAAGAACACACTTGTCTTGAAATCCAGATTACCTTGAAGCAAGCAAATGTCTCCCCCCACCGCCCTGGCCCTGCTCCACCCCCTGGAGATTAAGGCTGCACTTACTACGAAAGCAGCTATCCCCAACATATCTAAAATAGAACGCACAGGCTAGGACACCACCAGATTTTGCATGTGGCTGCTGGAAATCATGACTCCTTCTGTCCAGATGACAGACAGAGGAAAACAGGATCTTGCTAGAGTTACTCAGAACTTGTGCCCATTAGGCAGTGATGATTTGGGAGCAAGGTCACATTTTTTATATGCATCAGACATAACGTGAAGCTATTTCTTCACTTGCTCATCAGCATACAAGCACCAATGAAGAAGATAGTCTGGACGTAATGAAAAGTATATTGTTCTTATTATAGCATATTTTAACAAGAACCTATTACAAATAGTCAGGAAATAATACATGAAGTATGTCAATGCTGTAAAATTACTAAAGCAGGACAATGCACCAAACTACTTCCAGTCCTTTTATTTTTATTATAAGAGAAAGAACAAAGGATGTGATTGTTTTGCCTTTACCCTGCTGCAGGATCTTATTCTGGAAGCTGGAAAGGGAGGAGGGTGCAAAGTACCTCCTAGCTTTCACAGCAGTGAAAATAGCTCCCCCTGCAAGAGAAGTTATAGATGGGGTGCTTTACAGGATGTTTAGCGTACCTGTTTGTCCGGGGAAACCAGGTGGTCCTTTATTGCCTGGAAGGCCTGGAAGTCCTCGGGAGCCTGGAGGACCTGGGGGACCTCGTGAGCCAGGAGAGCCTTTGAGACCTCTGATTCCAGGAGGCCCATCTGGGCCCCTGTCTCCCCTCTGACCTTTGAAGCCTGGTAAGCCTGAGAACAAGAGCTTTAATTTATGTATGCAAATGCAGGACAAGGGTGCAGCAATTGTACCTCGGAAGTACTGAGGCCTGAGCAATAGGCCTGGAACCAGTTGACTTCTGAGTGAATTCACCCGATCCATGTTATACCAAGTCTCATGGGAAAACTGAAGATTGTGGCAGTTAGCATTCTTTCTCCTAAGAACGGATCCATAAAGAGCTGAAGAACTGTAGCAGTTAGTATTCTTCCCATCGACTGGGCCCTGGACCCTGGGCAGGCCCAGGCGCCTCCGACAGAAATAGATACACGAACCATCAGCGAACCAGATATTTCCATGCTCATAGTCACGTAGATTGTTTATTAAACTGTACAAAGGCAGGACGCTCTCTCAGTGAAGTTGAAGCCTCACCTACGAGTGGACGCACTCCGTAGGACTTCCCAATTGCCAGGCCAGTTTTCTGCCCCTTCGCTGTGACAGAGCTCCCCAGCTGATGCATGGATCCAGATGATGGTAAAGTATTCAGGCAATTGATGATGTATCTTTCTTAATCACTATTGCTAAGTCTGTGTCGTAACGATTAGCTGCACTACCTTGCTTACTCTTGCTGCTGCTTTAAACTAAAGTAAAATAAGCTTATTTCTTTTTAACTTGGTGTCTGTGTTCTTTCTGTTGACCCCATCAACTGGCAAAACAATCTCAAAAGTAGCAAGTGATCGTTTTTGGTATAAATTTGAATATCATAAAACATGGCAAAATAGCTTGGAAACTTTGCTACCATGCTGGAGTCCTGGCTCTGCCTGGATTTTTCCCCTGGAATGTTTGTTTTCTTGTATTTCTTTAATGAGAGACATATCAGTAGAAGAACCCTGTGAAAAATCCCTACTAATTTGTAAATACTTTTGATATAGAATCATAGAACAGTTTGGGTTGGAAGGGACGTTAAAGCCCCCCCAGTTCCAACCCCCCTGCCATGGGCAGGGACACCTTCCACTAGACCAGGTTGCTCCAAGCCTCATCCAGCCTGGCCTTGGACACTTCCAGGGATGGGGCATCCACAGCTTCTCTGGGCAACCTGTTCCAGTGCCTCACCACCCTCTCCGGGAAGAATTTCTTCCTGATATCTGAATCTACCTGCTTTCAATTTAAACCCGTTCCCCCTTGTCCTGTCACTACAGGCCCTTGTAAAAAGTCCCCCCCAGCTTCCTTGTAGCCCCTTCAGGCACTGGAAGGTGCTATAAGGTCTCCCCGGAGCCTTCTCTTCTCCAGGCTGAACAAGCCCAACTCTCTCAGCCTGTCCCCATGGCAGAGGGGCTCCAGCCCTCTGATCCATATATGTCATATATGTGTCTCATAGCTGTCCCTAAATAACACCTGCATTTAAGAATAAGGGAGATGAAGGTATCACAGTAATGACAGGAGCTCAGCTAAGTTACTCTGGACAGCAGAGTAAGAGATAACTCTTATGTTTTATTACTTGACAGCGAACACACTGTGATTTGGCCAGCTAAATCGGAGATGCACACTATACATTCCTTGAGCTTAAGGCCATGTGCAAAACATAATGTACACCCCCATTCACGAGCAGCCCCTGTGGAAGTATTTGTCATGCCAGCCACACAAATCACGTGATTAAATCTGCCGGGAGAGACGCACGAAGCTCAGCCCGGTGGACGTTGCGTACCTTGAGGTCCCGGCAGGCCCGTGACACCACTCAGTCCCGGTGGCCCTGGTAAGCCCGTGTTGCATGGTGGACCAGGGAAGCCTGGACAGCCTGGTGCTCCTATATCACCTTCTGGGCCTCTAAAACCTTTGGCACCTGGAAATCCTGGGGTACCAGGCTGTCCTGGAAACAAAAAACATGGTAAGGCGTTTTACTTCCATTACTCACCATCCCTCAGAAGTCCTAGTTTTAATTTTGAGATCACACGCCCAGTTACTGTAGTATCTTACTTAGCCTCTAGTTTTTGCACGGTTTGTGGGAAGTGATGCATTTCTGCAATTTAGAATTGGCTGTTGTGGAGAGCTTTTTTCTTTAAGGAATAAACACAGATTGAACTCTCGCCTGTAGGCGAGGGGGACTTTACGGCCCAAACGCGTTACGGATGTGTAGCAGCGGGACGGGAGGTGCTCGCTGGCACGCACCAGCTACAGCACGGGGGTCAGCTCTGTCGGTGCTCCCCGCACACAAGTGGGGGCGGGGAAAAAGGGAGCCCTATGAAAGCAAAGAGCAATGCCCGCTTGGGAAGTGGAGACGGCACCGCAGAGACACCTGCAGCAACCAGCAAAGCTCCCCTGAGGAGTGAGGAGTGCAGTGCCCAAGATACCGAGGATTATGTTGCGTAACTCTGGGTAAAGAAATTCACCCCTCTCTCCCTGAGTGTTCTCCCACCTTTTGCCGGTCTTTTCAGATTTTAGTAAGCAATCTGAGACAGGCACTACCTCGGTGGCAGAGCAGGAGACCCTACGCACAGACGGCTACTAGGCAGCAAGAAACAGTAGTAAGAGCAGGAGGCTGCAGTGTTCCTCCATGGACTGGGTAAAGGCACCTTCCCGCTCCTGCAGTGCAGATCTCCTCAGTGGATAACCAACCTTAACTGTAAAACTAGGGCGTACCGTTCTCACCACCATGGCTCCAGATGAGGGTAAGTTTTATCTGAACCGGGACCGACTTTGCGTAGATTTTCTCTTTGGAACACATGGAAATGCTTCATAAAAACTGGTTCATACCTCGAAGCCCAGGAAAAAAAAACTCCCTGTGCTCCAGGTGCTCCTGGCAGTCCCCTGTTGCCTGGGATTCCTGGAGGGCCGTATGTGGTGTCACCTGGAACACCTTTCTGACCGTCTATGCCAGGTGGACCTGGAGGGCCATTTTTACCATCAACTGTAGGTCCTCTTTCACCTTCATCACCGGGATCACCAGCTCTGCCTCGAAAGCCTGTTGATATGATTTTTAAATTCAAACAGGGCATAATTCCTAAGTTTCGAGTCGGTTTTTTTCCCCAGAACAGTGGAATCTTATAGTGTGTATTTAACCAGAATTTAATTACCGCTTTGCAAAGAAAAACATCATCACACACGAAATTTCACGTTTCTCACCTACAGCTAATGAGGACTGAAGGAGGTAACTATGCCCGTGGGAAGTGACAGTGGTTTTCTTCGGGGCAGCACCTATCTCGTGTACTGTCACTCTTGTCCAGTTCAAACCCTTCGCTAAAACAGTACTCATTATTCTCAGTTTTCTGAGAATATTTCCTCTCTGGACACTGAGCTGTAGGTCACTGCAGCACCTGCAGTGCTGGAGGAAAGACAGGGAAACTGGTAAAGATTCCAGTTCCATTAGCTTCCGTTGACACCTGCTTGCTGTTCTGTTCTACCATGGTGGCTACCTTACCCTGCCACGTACCCATTACAGCCTGACCAGCAGGTCTCCTGGATAAAGAAAAGCACAATTCACCTTCTGGCCCAGGGATTCCTGCTCCTGGCCTGCCACGATGGCCTTTCTGACCATCAAAGCCATTTGGTCCAGGACGACCAGGGAGTCCTTTTAAACCCTTTGGTCCTGGAAACAGAAAGAAAATATGTGAAAAACCTCCAACTGACAGGATTCTAAAATGTGTGATCTAAGCAAACAGTATGGCTTCTTTATCCTATGCCAATTCATGTACTTTGAAAACAAGTGGATTTCATCTTCTAACGTTTTGGGCAAGAGCCACCACCCAAGTCACAACCAAACGCACGGTTGCCGTGTTTCTAAATGGACTTGTTCCCTGATGCGTAAACAGCAGACTGCAAATCACAAGAGTAAATTAGGGGAAAAAAAGAATAAAACTCTTACAACATTTTAATGTTACAGCACATCAGCAATATTCATCTAGTGAATGACAGGTGTCAACTCAAATTCTTCTCTTCTCCTGTGCTTTGTGCTGCTCCTGGCATGGTGCAGATGAGCTCAGTATGCTAATCCCTGTTCCTTCCTGTCTATAAATTTTAGCTACCACCCACAATACTGATGTCAAGGAGCTGTGTTACGCCATGTTAAAGAGCTCGAAAATCCAGTATCTCCCTTTGTTCTGATCAGGGTTTTCTGGTGTATTTTAAATGCTTTGGAGGTGATCACAAGCAACATTTTGCCAGCTCCTAGATAGGTACTTTGAGTTTAAACTGAGTTGAACAAGTTGAAGTAATAAGTATTCAGATTTTAGGGCTCAACTGCAATTTGCCACGAGCAATATAGTTTTTGAAATTACAGACTTGCAGCATGGCTTTGCCTCACACACCCTTTTTTCCTGTATCCAGTTGTACATATTCTAGGTCTTATCCAGCTTCAGCCACCTGTGTCTTTGACAGACCCCCTCATGCATTTTAACTGGGGCAGGACAGTTTCAAGCCACCTTCCTTCAGTCGTTTCTGTGGAGGCAGCCTACCCACCTCTCGATCATGCAAACTGCAGCTGCCTAGCCATTGGTTCTATTAGATGAGGATGTTCCTACGTATTTGTACTTTTACATTTTGAGACGTATCAGTTAAAAAAATGAGAATGGTGTATGTTTTAGGACAGCTTCTTTTTTAATTAGCAACTTCAAACTCCATTTCAATTAAACCCCCAAATTCTCCCATCGGTAAACATACCTTGAACACCTTTAAAACCGGGGGGACCTGGATTTCCAGGGTGTGGTAACGTAATGCAGACAGTCTCACCTGAAGCGAGAGGGAGAAAGGAACTGGCCTGTTTGATTTCAGAATAAATGGAGTCTGAATGTTTACTGTAGTATGTCTGCGGCACTGACCAACCAGATGTGCAGATGGAAAGAGAAGGGACTGTTTACGCACAGTTATTTCCATATTACTTAAGGTTTGATCTTAAAATGTACTTTTCTTGACACTTATTTTGAATAGAATATTGGTAATGATTCAAGTTGTTTTAATATAGTTATATTCTGTAAAGACAAAGGATTTTTTTTTTTACTTATCACAGAAATTTGTCTTCAAAAATAGTCTGTTGCAAGAAAAATAATATGTTCATCGGAATTCTACGTACATTTCTAGTTCATACATATTGCTATCAGTGTAGATTTCTTGTCTATTTTGGTAGGTATTTTTGATTACCAAAAAACCAGACCAAGACTTAAGTATGAGTTGTATTTTCCTGCTCCTTCAGCAAAAAAACGTTGCAAATCATTACACTCAGGAATAATCTTCACTCCAGAAAATAACTCCTCTGGTAGTGTGCAAATGGCACTTTGCAGCTTTACGGCCCTTAGCAATCCATAGTCTGACGAGTGTGTCCTGCTAAATGCTGATGGTATTGTACCTTTCCGTGGCCATATTTCACATGACCACTGAGCTTGCCAAAACTGATGTATAATACTGTATATAATACTAATGAAACTGTAATGGATGCTACCAAACATGGATTCTGTTACTTGGTTCTTAATGTAAACATTCGGAATTACCTTTCTGGCCCTTTGGACCAGGTGGCCCAACATTACCAGTGTCACCAAAGTCTCCAGGACTACCTCTGACTCCTGGAGGGCCGGGAAACCCCAAACCAGCCACTCCCATCTGTCCTTTTACCCCACGAAGTCCTGGGACCCCAGGGAGTCCTTTGTCACCCGGCAGTGGTTCTCCAGAATCACCCTAAAGGAAAGAAATTGTTGATAAGAAATAACAAGACCTAATTAGAAGTTGTTGATAAGAAATAACAAGACCTAATTTCTTTCCCTTCTTTGATAATCAAAAGCCATGTTAGAGAACTATATGGAGAAACCGCTCTCCCACAATTAAGCAACTACCTGGATGATACCAGTCGTTTTAAATATTCAAAAGCAATAGGAACAAAGGGTAGAGTTTTGTGGGTTTTTTCCTCCCTGATCCCATAGTATTAGCACACAATATATGCAAAAATTGCATTCAGGAATACCAAAATAAACAGTAACACTTCCAAGGAAATAATTTTTCAATGGATAAAAATGATGACTTTTGATCTAGGCTAATATAAAATGATCAAAGTGATTAATCTGCTAGCAGTGTGGAACAACACGGTGCCTTTCATTACGTAGCCAGCCCTTTCGTAAGACAGTATGTTAAGTGGAATAGAAAAATATGCTGAGAAAGCCAAACATACCTCAGCTCCTTTTTCCCCAGGCAAGCCTAGCTCCCCATCTCTGCCATCGCTCCCTCTTTGGCCTGGATATCCTGGAACCCCAGTAGGACCTCTTTCACCTTTTATTCCTTAAAACAATTTTAAAAAAATTAAGTATAATATTTGCAGTAAGTTTTGAGATGTTTGATTTCTGCTCAGGTAAATGCTGGGTAACCTTTCATCATATCTGTATGATAAATTCCAGTTCTTGAATTCTTATTTCCTTAATGAGGTATTTTAGGCTTAGGAAGAGAGTATTTAGTTGGAGACCTCATGGAACAACTTGGTCTCCGTAAAAGACATGTTTACAGGCACCACAACAATGTGGCTTCTGTTCATGCTATATATTGACTGAAAACATTTTGCTACTGAAATCAGAGTTTTATTCTTGATTTCAGTGAAACCAGGATACAGCAATGCCTTATGGTGCAGAATATTTGCATCAAAATAAAAAGGTTTTTTTATCCCTAGATTTCTCTTGCACTAATATTTATGAAATTGTCATTTTTTGCATAAAGGTCGATACAACTATTATAACTCAAAGATTCATTTTGCTGCTTCAAGAAACCCTTTGCAAATAAACAGCAAGGGTTTCGCCCTGCTGCACTGTCTGCAAACAAACACAGGTATCCAAAGCTAAGCCAACTTTTCACAAACAATATGATGGACAATCTTTTGTCTGAGTAATTATTTTAGCATTTCTAACTAAGCTTTGCCATCACGTTGTTGTAGTTTGTTGTTCTATGTTTCTTTTGCTTTTGCAAATCATAACTCTGGAGAGGTTTTGATCCATTTAATTGCAAGAATTTCAGTTGTGCAACTGGTGGCCTTTTGTTTCTCTTCACTGCCTGGTCAAGAGTAATGTTCAGAAATAGGGGCAGGAATCTGAATAGCTGTCAAGACTTTTGAGTTTTTGCCAAGAAGGATGTTGGTGGTTTCAGTTGAGATAACAGCCAGGATACTGGTATATGACAGTTTAGGAGGTGGCTGCTGTACAATAATATTTCTTCATGTTTTCACAGTAATTGCATTCTGCTTAGTCTTCGCCAGTCAGACCTCGGTAAGACCCCAATTATCGATCACGTGACATGAAAAGTCATTTGTTAGCATTAATAACAAGATGTTAATACTTTTCTGGTTCAACTATTGAGTAAAAACCACAAAATCCTGTGTTGATCTTGTTTTTAGCAAGAAGAAAATGAACAAGATGGTACCAAGAAAGCCGTTTGGAGATAGATATGACCTCTAGGTTTCAGTACCTTACTTAAACTAATGACTGTATTAAAGAGTATGAATATGGGATATTCATATGGTTTTCTCATGCTATTTTGTAGGCATTGTAGAGGAAACAAAAAGGTTAATGATAAAATGTGTATTTACCTTTTATTCTAACTCTTCCTGGATCACCCTTCTCTCCTTTTTCACCATGTTGTCCAGCAGAACCAGGTGTCCCCTTACCATTGACCACAAAAAAAAGACATTAGAAAAACACTGTCAGTTATCTCCAGCAAGGAATCAATGTGGGAATTGAGGGGAAAATTAGATATCTCTCTCTTACTCTTGCAGTGTTTCTCAAAACCAGACCAATTAAAGAAACATGCTGAAAAGACACCCTTATCTCTTTCGAGGCCAATGAAGAGGTGTGGGAGTGGCAGCCCGACTGCCAAATGCACAGATACACAACTGTAAGAAACTGTAATGCTGGAACTGGGTCCGTGGCTGTACACAGCTGTGGCTGTAAATGCAAGAATATTAAGATGCAAACGATGACCAAGGGCACATTTCAGCCCACAGTCCACCGAGGTCTCACAGGAAGGGAGTCCCTGGAGCGCAGTGACTGCTGCATGAGGCTGTCCTCCCAGGTGAGCATGGCAGTAGGTAAGCGATTCTTTTTTGCTGAGTGAAGCCCAAAAAGCTGCCAATAAAAAATTTCGTCTACATCTAGATAGGTATTTGGTATTGTCAGAAGAAGCTATGACTTGACAAGTTTAGAGGGGAAAAGGAGTACTTCTCTGTAATTTCATGCCGATTTGTGCTCTCGGCTCTCCAAGCAGGGTGCAGTTCGCACATCATCACTGGTGAGGGTCTGATCTTGCACCAGTACACGTGGGTAAATCTATTTTACCATGTGAAATTTAATAGAAGTAAAGGCCATGAAGGTTGAAAAACCGGGGTATTATTTATTCAGTTTCCTCTGTTTTTTCAAAATCTTTCACTAAGAAATAGGTGGAGAAAATAAAATTTGTAAAGTGATTGTAAGTCATGACAATTGTAAAACAGGCAGGATACTTCTGAAAAATGGGGTGTATCTGAAACCAGCAGTGGATATTTATTAAAATGCCTAGATTTTCAAGTTGGCAGTGGCCAGTTATCAGTGTTTGAAAAATGAAATGAGATCTATGGGAAGAAAATAGAGCTGAAAAATGGAACAAGTGTATGTATGTAGAAAATCCATTAGACCAAAGCATTTCTGTCTCAAAGTGAATGATTCCTTTCCAAACTGATTACTTTGGCCTTGTTTCTCACTTAAGTAACCTAAGAACACCAAAGTCTTCAGCACATGGCTTCAAGTTTACTTCACAACCACAAGGGCTGAAGCAAACTTTCAAAAGTAACAAAAGAGGTCAAAATCACTCATAATCCACTCAGGTTAAAGGATTTTCATAAAAGAAAAAGAACAAATGCAAACCTTGTAATGAAACCATTGGGACTAGAAGGACAGAACCCCTCCACCTCCTTCCTTCAGTCTCAAAATCGTTTTGGTTTGTTTGGTTTTGTTTCGTTTCTTTTGAAAAACATACTTCTGGAAACTTTTAAGCAATTCCTTATATGAAAAAGAGTCCTGCTACTAAACCAAAGCAAAACCTCAAAAAAACAGAGAAACAAATCCATAATGGTACAGTCACCAAGCCAAGCATATCTACCTATATCTTTAAAGAAGTTGTTCTCACACACAGGGAAGTATATTTAAAAAAAAACCTCTATTTGGCATCATTTTGGTACACAGCATCCTGGATGTACAGTCCACATGCCAGACCAAAACAAGTGGAACAGACTCACGGCAAGGCCAATGAAGCATCTTGCAATGCATACCTGCGGCAGTTTGCTTCAGTGGTGTCTTGAGCTACTGCTCGCTGTGGGGAGTAAGATAAACTACACGAGGCACATTAAAGAACATAAGTCCGTTTGCAAAAGTAACAGCTCCTTTCACTGACTTGGGCAACAAGCACGTCCTTGTGGCGAACAAATCTCGGCTGAGTAATGACTGAATATAGAAGATTATGAAGTAATGCGGCACAGGAAAGGGATAAACACGAAGAAACTGGAGGGGACTTTTACAAGGGCCTGTAGTGACAGGACAAGGGGTAACGGGGTTAAACTGAAAGTGGGGAGGTTTAGATTGGATATCAGGAAGAAGTTCTTCCCGGAGAGGATGGGGAGGCACTGGGACAGGTTGCCCAGAGAAGCTGTGGATGCCCCATCCCTGGAAGTGTCCAAGGCCAGGCTGGATGAGGCTTGGAGCAACCTGGTCTAGTGGAAGATGTCCCTGCCCATGGCAGGGGGGTTGGAACTGGATGGGCTTTAAGGTCCCTTCCAACCCACACCATCCTGTGATTCTACAATTGTAAGAAACAGCAATGCCTTTCAGACTGTGTGGGAAGGAAAGACTACATTATGTTCAGACAGACTCATAAAATAAATTCAGCACATTGAATGCATCAAGCTTCTCAATTAATTTCTAAAAAAGGAATAAGGAAAATGACTTGAAATGTCTGAAGAAAATCAAGGGTTCCTTTCTCTTCAGACCCTGCCCCTCTCCCCCAAGGTGGATGTTGCTGAAAAGTCTATCTGGACCGGATGACACGCAATTCTTTGCCTTGATAAGGTTTTGCTGGTAATGCTTTCCTTGGAAATGACTGAAAAATCATCTTCAGTGGAGCAATTTGTGCATCTACAATGTTTACAAGAAAAACAATGGCTGTTCAAAACTACAAGTAAAAACAAATCAGAACAAAACAAGATGAACACACACCAACTTTCCTACGCCTCCTGACCACCCCACAATCACAGCATGGGCTTCTGCCCCGCGGTGTGGAACTCTGCCCACTGCAGCAAGGGAAATCGGATAGAAGCTAATAAAATGCATCCTCCAACAAGACTCTCATAAGCAGAAGTCGATAAAACTTTCAGATACTTTTCCTGAGCAGCTTCTCCACCGCTCTGCTTAAACGCCGCCTGCGTAAGTGGTAACTTGATGTTATTTATTTCCTATAGCTCATGAAAACCACTTACAGGGTGTCCTGGTGTTCCCACTGCACCAGGTAAGCCCAGATCGCCCTTTTCTCCATGTCTTCCAGGGTATCCCATTTGTCCTTTCTTTCCTTGGGTGCCTGGAGGTCCTTGCATACCTCGGGGACCAGGAGGACCAGCACTACATGAGCAGAGGCCTTGATTTCCTACGGAATGTGCCAAAATTACACTGAAACAGTTGCAAAACCAAAACACCAAAAATAACCCCACCCTTTTTCTTTTCAGTGCGAGTAGTGCACAGACCATTCAGTCTCATTATGGCCTTCAAAGGAGTGAAGCCCATCAGTCTCTTTTCACAGCGCTGGAGTAACTGCTGCCCTGACATGACTCTGCTGACTTAGCAGCCCAAGTGCCAACACTTCGATGGGCCTTGTCCTCCAAGTTGCTATACGCTTGCAAATTAGGGCTGACATGGCTGGCAAAGGTCTCATGTTCAAGAGCATACTTACCCTTTTCTCCTTTTTCACCTTTTCTTCCTGGAAGGCCTATCTGACCTTTTGCTCCAGGTTGTCCGGGGATCCCTCTGTCAGTACAGATTACACCTTTGACAAAACAAATTGTAGAGCTAGTATAAACCAGGTTGACTGTTTCCACAGCTTAGGTCACGCACTCTCCTCTCTCTTATCTTGTTATCCGCACGTGAAAAGCTAGAGATTTTACGAAATGCTGTGTAAGTCGTTGCTGATAGATCACACTACGCAGATGCATCTAGTCAGTTTGGCTAGAGTTGGTGTTGACACATGGTTTTCTCATCGCCACTGCTTCTTCCTTTTTCCACTGTAGAATTTTACAACTCTTGTTTCTTTACCAAAGGATGCTGATTTGGGGTTTTTTTTCTAGTTTGCTGCGTTTTTAACTTCCAGTGATATGTTTTCTAGGGACATTTTTCATGTATGTTACTTTCTGGGTTTAAATCACCCGGGAAACCATGAAAATCTTGACAACTCACTGACTGGCAATTTTAAGCAAAACTTCTTTTTTGCATCATGTGTAATGTGTGATGTATCTGTCAAAATGCACTTTTCACCTCTACATTTTTTGTAGGACCAACGAAAGCAAGGAATATATTAATATGCAGAATGATATTCTCGCCATAGGAATTGTTGTTGAACCTACTGGGTAGTCCAGGTAAGCCTTGTCTTCCTGGCTGCCCTGGTAGGCCTGGTGGTCCAGGAAATCCAGGTCTTCCTGGGATTGATTCACCTGTTCCAGGGAAACCAGGGTCACCATGAAAACCTTGAGGTCCTGGTGCCCCACTTATTCCCGGCAGGCCAGGCAGACCTATAAAGAAAACAATGGTACATGGCCCATAGAGCTTCACAGTGATGATTACTACAAGATGTCAAGGAGGAAATTACAGACCATTCAGAACTGTCCTGAGGAAAAGCTTCTATATAACAAAGACTTAAATCTACATCATTTGGTTTTCCAGGATTCACAGGAAAAGAGGCTCCTGCTTTAGACCTTCAACTGCTTCTTTTCCTCCTCCCTATTATTTCTTTTCCAGACATCCCAGTTATTCCTGTTCCTTATACAGGGCAAAGTCATCCTCATCACCTTTCATTATATCTTTTTTGAGATGGAGAATAGAATTTTTGAGCAGAGCACTCCAGATACAGGCATGCCATGGATTTACAGTGCATGGTAGCATTCTCCTTTGTCTTCTGTTCCTTTTATAGTAATTCCTTATGTTCTGTTTGGATTACTTTGGTACCTTTTTGGCCATTAAGAATATCTGGCTAATATTAAACTCTCTGTAGAGGTCCGATCCTTACTGTTGGTGACTTGCATCAACCAAGAACAAAGAACAGTTTTCTTTTAGCTGTTTTCTCTCCTACTGCTATATAGCCAATATTTTTTGTCTCCTACTTCTCTTACTTGTTCCATCATCTCCTGGTCTTCCTAGCAGGCCTGCAGGACCAATTGGTCCAACAGATCCCATATCACCAGCAGGACCCGGCAATCCAGGATCTCCTTGTGGACCTAGACAGAATTATAAAAACATGGGAAGTTGAACACCTTACGTAATTGACAGCTTGAATCTAAATTAAACTGCAACCAAAATTACATGTTGTGAACTACACAAAAGTAAAATAACACTAACTTCCTTTGTCTTTATGAAACATTTTAAAATGTGTGACTATTTAATTTTAAGGTGGGAGGATTTGGTTACTTTTCTACAGATTCCTACCCATTTCATGGGCAGAGTTTTAATTCTTCATCACTTAATAGCAGTATCTTTGTGCACCATGTTTCAGAATGCCTAGAGAACTGTTGGCCTAAAATACATGTAGCATTTAAAATGAATGTGCATCTCATGTTAGGCACATTTGGCAGTGCACACAAGGAGGTCATTTCAGGATCACCCTAGTGGAAATTATCCACATTTTAAAAAGTATATTTTTGAAAATTGCAATCATGAGTAAGTTTTAAAATTGCAATTACCTAGTGATAAAGAAAACCTGAATTAAATATATTTGGAAAAATAAAATATCCATAGTAATTCTGTTCTCAAACAATTCTACTAAAGGCCTCTTTCTCTGAAGAATGTATCCCTGACACACCATGCAGATGATTAAATGTTATGTGAGACATGAAACATAGCGTTGAGTCTTCTGTTGCATGGGCTGGAAACACACAGAAGCCGATGGAAAACAAGTGAATTGATTTTTGGATGAGGCCACTATCTAATGGGGAGGTTCTGCTGAGCTGGGGTTGTCTTGTCACTTACTTCTTTTTTCATGATCATAATTCTAAATATTCTAAGTTACAGTGGGAAGGCTGTTTTTCTTAACTGCCAAACATTATCCAGCATGGGCTTAGTTTTCATAGCTTTTGTTCTCATAGCTTTTTCTTAGGTCCACTAACTAGGGACAGTCCTGCAGATCTAGCTGTGACTGTAGGCATAAAGATCTTTCATGCAAACATTTAATCTGAAATTTGTACGTTTACCATAGTTCCAGTAAGATCAGTCACACACACACACACACAATGTGGCCACTGGGAAGCTAACATCTTAGGATCCTGTCTCACGAATCCCTAGGGATCACTTTCAAACATCTTAGCAAAAGAGGTCCTACACACTTTATACAGCAGGAAGACTAGTTAAAACTAGCTATTTTATAACTTTCTGTAGTTATTTTAAAGCTATTAACCTTTTATAGGAAGCAGTGGAGTTCCAATAGCTCCAGGAGGACCTGGGGGCCCTTTTTCTCCTGGATCCCCCTGTAAGAGTCCAACAACAGAATTCACTGATAGATACAAATATGCAACGTGTAACACGAAACTGAAAATTTCAGCAGTGGTGGGGTATGTAAGGATGTGACACATCACCTAGGAAATGCAATTTAGACACTTTATAGCATTTAAAACCAAGCAGAAACATTTAAAATAATCTTTACCAAGCAGAAACATTTAAAATAATAATTTTCTTTTAGGATACCAGTGACTAAACAGTAATATACCTGTCACAAATACCTATTTGACTCTTCAGGACTTGTGACTGCTGTATTTGATTTCATTCACTTATTGCAAAGACAAATCAATTACAGTAAGTCAGTGCCCAATTAATTGAGATGTTTTGATCTAACAACCAAGCTGTAATTATTTGCTTAAAATTCTGTACCAGAATTTGAAATTACTTCTATGATTATGCATTAAGAAAGGAGGTTCCACAGTCTGGCAGATATTCTGGATGGTAAGAGATACTCAAAATTCTTACAAGAAGTGTAAAACATCTGCATCAGGGAAACATAAAAGTGCCTACTAATGGCAAGGAAAATCGCTTCTCCTTGGAGGATTTCTAAATTACTTGGGATTTTGATGTTCAGAATTGCAAGTGAAGTGGACTTTAGGGAAGTCTTTTATGTGGCAAACTGTATTTTGCTTTGTAGATGAGGAATCAACCTTAATCTCTCTGCAGCAAACAAGAATGCAATGTGGGAACTGCGTAGTGAGGTTGCATTCCTGGGACCGGAGTTCAGGGCCTTTTAGGACACAGACAGGAGAACTGAGGCTGCTAAACTGGATATCCATTCTTACACAAGGGAAAACAAGGAGTCCATGCCTCTTTCTGGACTTTTTTTTTTTTTTCTTAATTGATATTTCTGTGTTGTTTAAACAGTTCTGGAGCTACCACTGACTGCTGTCTTCTTCACCTATGGCCTTTGGGCTGGCGTTTTTCCTTTGACTGTATCTTGCAGAATGAAATAACATCCCTGTTGACTGATACTGTTTTCTCTTCCCATAAAAGTTTCTGGAGACTCAACTTGCCAACGGTTTATTAAAAAAAACCCAGCCAAAAACGTGCAACAGAAGTGTGTATCTACTGTATTCTGTGACCTGGGGTACTCTTCAAATGAAGGCTTATAATGACTTCTCCGTTTTTCTGATATCCCCGTTAAGAGTTAAACACTGCGTGCTCTGTAAGTTTCTGTAGATAATGTCAATGGCCAAGAACATTCTGCGTTACTCAGAGACAAATGGTCTCAGAGTGATTTCAGCA